>NW_026463267.1:0-69741 GCF_021730395.1 Mercenaria mercenaria
TTCAGTTCCATTTGGTCAAAACACCACACACTTTTTATCAATTAATTTAATAGCTTGCTTCATTTTTGAACCATTTATTTTTCCCCAGTAAGGTTTCAGAGTTTGCAAAAATTGTTAATTTCATTTCAATGTACTCCTTAGATATCTTTTTTTTTGTCATTGATAATACAATTTTTATTATATATTTTCAGTACTGGGTTACTCACCATGATTGTTCATTGGAGGAATTCCGGGTGGGAAAGCTTCGAGTCTTGATTCCATTATGCATGGTATTTGAATTACTAATAAGATTTATTTTGTACCCCCATAGTGGGCATTTAGAGTTGCTTTCTGTCCATATTGAAAATTGACATGTGGCATGCATTAGCTACCCTTAACTTTAAAAGCGTCAAGAGTTTGCCAAAACCTCTACTAATGTTTAAAATGCGAATTAAGAGATGTTGTGCACATAGGTACAGATTGCCCGTGTGCCAAGTAGACTTTGAAGTAGGGTATACCAGTTTTAAGTTTTGAAACTCAAGAGAATGGTCTGAAAATATTTGTCTTTATGACCTCTAGGTCGGGTAGGAATCTATGGTAATGTGGGATCAAAAAGAAGGGTCGTCGATTCCAGATCACAAAAGAAAAGCCTGTTTACACTCCTAAGGCCATATTAATTTTGTATTCTTAATAAAGTATGTTCAAATGTGATGTATGCATTGTCTTTGATTAATATGGGTATGCATGCACAATTGTTTTGTCATAAAAAAACGATTTACTTAAAAAATTATGATTAAAGAAATTTGCATAAATATTGAAAGTTTTATTTTTTAAACTTAAAGTTTTTTACATTGCTCCAATCAATTAATTATGTTAATGCACCTGTTCATGCCTATTTTCAGATGAACTGTAATTCCGAGACCCAAATTTGAATGAGATTTTACTGACAAATCAGGTCAGTTTATAGGTATACTGTAAATCTAAATTATTGGCATATGTCTATAAATCTACTGATATTGCAAATAATTAAATAATGTCAGGATTTATTGCATATTCTATTCTGTTCTAAACTTGCACTTCAATTATCATATTAAATTTAGTACTAAAACTGTTCTGCTGCTGGAAGTACATGTAAGCAGTATTCTTAGCATAAAAATATTTTGTTTCCCAGAGCATCCAGACCCTAATTGAATTTATGACATGGAGATTTTGCTTTCAACTTGTAATTATTTCAACACAGTCAGATAGTCATCACCTGATTAAAAAAAGTCAAATCTAAACTTCCCTGTTGTTTTAGCTTGTAACAGATAACAAAGGATTTTTAGACTTCAATGTGGGTTAAATACAACAAGCATTTATAATTGCAGACAGATATAAATTACATTTGATCATTTACAGTCTTTATCTTGACAAGGTGAGTGGGTGAAGCTTGATGTTCGTCATCCTTTGTGTGTCAACAATTTGTAAAGAAACCTTCTTATTCTTCTGAACCTCTTGGGCAGATTTCCACCAAATGCATAGGAATGATACTTGGATGGTCCTTTTCAACAATTGCTAACAAATTTATTCACTTATACAAAACACTTTAGTTGCCATGGAAACCAGATGGAATTCTTCTAAAATTCGTTGTCAAAAGCTGTTAAGCTGGATTTCAAAAACATTTTTGTAGAAATAATTTCTGAATGACCCTCTACCAAACTTTGATAAAGCCATTTCTGTCTCAGATGGAAAAAAAATGAGTGGCCTAAACCTATATAGTTACATTTCAAAAATTTTCTCCAAAACCAATGGGCGATTTTACACTAAACTTCACAGAAATGATCCTTGGTTGCCCCCTATCAAAATTGCCAGAATAATTGATGGGAAAACTTCTTTAAACACTGTTCTCGTCCATAACCACAATAGCTAGTGATTGGATATTTGGTTTGTGGTATCATCTATTGAGTCATCTACCAAGCTAGTTAAAGTTTCACCTAGGTTCAAATATGCTCCAGTCCTTGGGGGTTATATGGTTTATAATGGATTTTTTTTACACTTGGAAATCGTATTGTCCAAAAACCACAGGGCTGAGGGGTTTGATCTTTTTTATGTTAACATCACAGTGGTCCTTACTGAGATTTTCAGATTAACCCCTAGGGTTAGATAATGGGCCCACCACGCGGTTAACATAGTTTATTAAGACTTATACAGGGAATTTTTTTTAAGATGTTGCGGCCAATCCATAGTCATTTGTGGGCTTTGATTTTTGGTATGATAGCACCATCAAATAGTCCTCTACCAAGTATGTTATAAGTATCACCTGGGTCTCAAGGGGTCATAGGTTAATATAGATTATTATAGGGAAAAAACTTGGAACGTCTTGTCAAAAACCACTGGGTATTGAGCTTTTTGATAATGGTTAGGTAGCATAACTATTGGTCCTTTACCAACTTTTTTTCAATTTATCCCCTCTTAGGGGTTTAATATTGCCTGGTTGGGTACCATGCGTTTTAATTAGAGTTGGTTAGAAAAAAAATTCTTGCCTGAATTCACAAGACTTAGCCTGAGTTGTTTTGTATGTTAGATTGCCTAGATGGTCCTCTACATGAAATTATACAAATTTTGCCTTAGTTGAAAAGAGGCACCATCCAGGGTAACTCAAGTTTTACCATAGTCTTATAAAGAAAAAATAGATTGAAATATCGTGTCTGAAAGTTCAAGACCTAGACCTTTGGTATTTGGTATATATAATTGCAAGTTGTGATTTCTAGTAAGATTGTTTTGAATTTATGCGCCATGGGTTTGTAAAGAAGCCTCATCCTATCCTTCTTCCTTGTTTTTAAAAACTCAGCCTTGAAATTTTGGTGACATGTACAGTTTTGCACAATGATTTTAATGGACTTTCAGTGACCATTTATTCAATTGTGTTGTCTACTTTATTTAACATTTGGTACATGTAGCTCATATTACAAATGAGCGATTCATTATGACCCTCTTGTATTGTGTTTTAATGTATTGTGTAGATGGAGAAAGGAATGTTCACACCCATAAGGTATGGGAAACTATTTCAGTGAAAGCTGCTGAAAAGACTAAAGGTATGTTATAGTAAATGCAGTGTTTTAACTTTTACTTTATGTTATTTTTGGTTTTGACTCAACTTGGAATGAAGCTTGTATCTCTTGTGAGAACTGATTCTACTGCTCAGTTTGTTTGGTTGCATGATCCGTAGTAAACTCACTCAAATTGCTGGAATTTATTTTTTTTTTTTTGGATGTCACTCTTGTTCATCTTGAAATAAATGTGTTCATTTTTTGCATTTTTAAATTTTTAGCTCACCTGTCTTGTCCTCAAGTCGCATGATAAACAGAGTGAGCGATATAGGCCATCATGGCCCTCTGGATTTTTGCTTTATATAAGGGATTATCTAGATATTTAAAAGTGCAAGTGATCTGAAACTTCATAACTGTCTTCAGGGACATGAAAACTCAGTCATGTTGGATAATTAGAATGAGAATGCATAAAAAGTCAATAGCTCATTGTAAAAACCCTTACCCAAGCTAAATTCTTACAATGATATTTCCATATATCAAAAAAATTTGGACAGGTACATTTGATGTTAGAAGGTGTGATTTTTTAATGCACAAATCTACACAGTTGTGCTGGTATGCTGATCGCAAAGGCCTGAATCAATTTACCCCAATTTGATACAGTTTATGGGATAAATGGTGGTTGCCGTTTTATGTTGATTTATATAGCCTGATACAGAATTACATAGCAGTTATATGTTGTTCTGATAAACTGAAATTGAAACTGGTTACTTCATCATTGTTCCTGTTTTATATGCATTTCAGATTCATCATCGTCAACCTGATTAGCGTTTTCGTAGAGTACGGCAGTAACTGGGAAGAGTTACAGAAGTGAGCAATAGTAAATTCTCTTTTAAAGAATATTTGATATTTTTAGAGCCTGAAACTTGAGCGATAATGCTAAAAACAATAGACTATCATACTCTTAATGTTAACATCTGATCAAGTAATTTTTTATGTCCTCTAGTTACAGTTCATAGAATGTGGAAGATACCTTTTTGCATTCCTTTTTCAAGTCTGTCGATATTTCACGGTCAGTTCTGTAACTAGTGTGGTAATCTGTAAGAACAGTGTTGTATTCTATATCCTTGAAATGTATCTTGCTCAGCATTTCTGGTCACTGCCATGGGTGGCATTTCTGACTGCAGAAAATCCATTTTGTTATTAGTGCATGAAGTATTCACAAAGAATTATTATCAACACAGTGACATGCCCATGATCTGGGTATTTGTTCTTTGCATTTTCTTTTATGCTTTTTAGTGGAATGAAGAATTTATTTACACTGATGGAGGTGAAGAAAGTGGCGGTGTTACAGTTAAATAACAAAACGCTTCGTAATGACAGCGTTTGAAAGAACTGCTGTTGCATTAAAGAAAAGAAATTTGAAACTGAGATTGAGTGCAGCTTTTGCACCAGTTTGAATTTTAAACATTGATAAATTCTTTTATACTTTCAAATCAAAGGATAAGCTTGTTAACACTAGATATCACAATTTTGGCCAATCTTAATGGGAACTTGGTTAGAATTTTACCCTTATATAAATTCTTGGACGAGTATTATATTGGGTTATCTTGACTCAGAAACTAGGTCACCAGGTCAAATCAAAATGAAAGCTTTGTTAACAATCAAGAGGTCTCACTTTGGCCCAATCTTAATGAACTTGGTCAGATTGTTCCCACATAAAATCTTGGATGGTTCGATATTGGGTTATTTGGGGTTCCCCCAAAAAAAAACTAGGTCACCAGGTCAGATCAAAGTAAATGCATCTTAAACATGTAGAGGTCAATTATGACTGTTTCTTCATGAAACTAAGGTCAGAATGTTAATCTGTTGATCTTTAGGTCATGTTAATCTGAGTCATGTGGGTAAAAAAATAGGTCATTGGGTTCAAATCAAAGGAAAAGCTAGCTGTTAACCTTTATGAGGACACATTTATGTACCATATCTTAATGAAACTTGGTCAGAAATGTTTATCTGACTTTAGGTCACTAGGCCAGTTGTGCGATACAGGGCTGTAAACATTTAGCGTCTGATGTGATAGAGGCTGTATTTTTTACTGATCTCCTGAAGTTAGGTCAGAATGATTGCCCTTGATGCTATGTAGGTAGTATTTAATTTAAATATGGTAGTGGGGATCAATAAGCTAGGGTCAAATTCAAAACAGGAACTTTTTTGTATGTGATAGAGGCTGTATTTTCTAGGCTCACCTGTCACATAGTGACAAGGTGAGCTTTTGTGATCCACGCAGACGTCCGTCGTCCATCATCCGTGCGTAAACTTTTGCTTGTGACCACTCTAGAGGTCTCATTTTTTGTGGGTTCTTTATGTAAGTTGGTCAGAATGTTATCGTGAGATCATCTTGGTCAGTTCAAATGTGGTCTTGTGCCTTCTCAATAAGTAGCGTTTGTAGGTGCTCAAATTATGAAAAAGTTGTAGTGCATCTCTAGAGGCCATTATTTTTTATGGGATCTGTATGAACTTTGGTCTGCATGTTTATCTTGATGATATATAGGTCACGTTTGAATACTGGGTCAACTGCGATCAAAAACTAGGTCAGTAGGTCTTGATATAGAAAACCTTGGACCTCTCTAGAGGCCATACCTTGGAATGGATCTTCATGAAATTGGTTAGAATGTTTAACTTGTTTTATTAGGTCAAGTTTGAACTGGGGGTCAACTGGGGTTCAAAAATAGGTCAGTGGTCTAAAATTATTATAATCATTTGACCTCTCTAGAGGCCTTATTTTTTCAATGGATCTTCATGAAAACTGATCTGAATGGTTCACCTTGATGATATCTAAACGTCAGTTTCGGAAACTGGATCACGTGCGGTCAAAAAAGGCCAGTTTTTAGATATAAAAAATGAGAAAACTTGTGACCTCTCTTCTAGACGGCCCATATTTTTCATGAGATCGTCATGAAATTAGTAGAGATGTTCACCTATGTGTTGGGTTATCTAGGTAAAGTTCATAACAGGGTCACGTACCTTCGAAAATAGGTCAATAAGGTAAAATATAGGAAAAACCTTGTGGACTCTCTGTTAGAGACCATTATTTTTCAATGGATCTTATGAAAATTGGTCTGAACTTTTATCTTGGATACTATCTAGTGTCAAGTTCAAAACTGGGTCTCATGAGCTCAAAAAATCTAGGTCACTATGTCAAAATAATAGAAATAATCGACCGTCATACTCAAATCGGGGTCATGTGGGAGAGGTGAGCATTCAGGACTATCATGATCTCTTGTTTAAATTGATTTTTCATGTAATTTAGTCAGAATGATGGCCTTAATGAATTTAAGTCAAGTTCGATTATGGATCAACTGGGGTCAAAAAAAGTCATTAGGTCAAATTTAAAGGAAAATACGTGTCTATACTCAAGATTTTTGTTCAAACTGTTAATGATAATTGCCAGAATATTTTTACATGAAAATCACTAGGTCAAACATGTTTACACTGTTATGGTGGGGTTTCCCAGATATGAGCGACCCTAGAGCCATCTTTGGACCCTTTATACCCATTTCTTACCCATCTGGCGTCAGTGTCATGGTTGGTGATGTTTTGCATGCAAGTTCAGTTGGCTATCATTGGCATATAGCTTTTAATACTTTCTTTTCTTTTTTTCTAGGTCTATTATAAAACTGACTGGGTCTAGTTCCATAACTCTGACATTGTATTTTGGAGCAAATTGTGGCCTCTTGATTTTTCACTTGCAAGTTTACTGCTTGTCTCAAAAACTAATGCAGATATTGAAACTTTGCATGTGTTGTAGGATCATAAACTAGGTCGGCAGCATAAAGTTCAATTGCTTTGTCAAGCTTTTTGTTTAAATCATGACCTTTTTTGGAATAGAAAATCCTGGTTTAAAGTGTTTTGCATGCATGTGCATACAGCTATAACCTTGAGGCGTGCAGATTAGAAATCATTTTTTCTTGCCAACCTCACTGGGTTTTCGAGCCCCTTACGTCTAACATGTATTTTGGGCATATTATGTCCCCATTTGGTATATTAGAAAATTCTGGTTGAGATTTTACATTGCCAGTTATACCTGCAGAACAATGGTGAATATTATATTGAAACTTCACATGTTTTAAAAGTTTTTGCTAGTTCAATTACATATTATTGACATGATCTTCATCAAATTGTTGTCCCCTTTTAAATTTGAAACTTGTGGTTAAAGTTTGTAAAATAAAGTTTCACATGCAGGTCACTATCTACAAAACTAGAATGCAGATACTGGATTGAAACTCGTAGAGATATTTTAAACATTTAGGTAATATTTCCTGCTTCTTGGACAGTAATTCGAAACAGTCAAGCATTCGCTGTCTAACAGACCAGCTCTTGTTTTTAATAAAATTGTTAGTGGTAGACCTTTTCATTTTTTAGCTCACCTGAGCACAAAGTGCTCAAGATGAGACTTTTGTTAATGTGATCACCTGTGTCTGTTGTCTGTTCGTCATCAACAATTTGTATGTTAACACTCTAGAGGGCTCAAGTTTTGGCCAATCTAAATTATAACTTGGATAGGAATGTTAACCTCAAATAATCTTGCAAAGTCGTTATTGGGTAATCTGGGGTCAAAAACTAGGTCACCTGGTCAAATCAAAGGAAAAGTTTGTTAACACCCTTAAAGTGTTCACAATTTTGGCACAATTTTAATGAAACATTGGTACAATGTTACCCTCATTAAAATTTGGGATGAGTTTTTTTTTGGGTTTATCTGGAAACTCCAGAAAACTAGGTCACTAATCAAATAAATGGAAAGGCTGTTAACTCTCGAGATGTTCACAATTTGGGCCAAATCTTAATAAAACTTGGTCAGAATGTTTACCGTCAAAATGTATTTAGGACGAGTTTGATATTGGGTTTATCCGGGTTAAAAAACTAGGTAACCAGGTCTGATCAAAGGAATAACTTGTTTACACTGTAGAGGCTCATTTGCGACTGTATATCATGAAAACTGGTCAGATGTTAAATCTTCTCTTATCTATAGGTCAAGTTCAATCTGGTCAGGTGGGGTCAAAAATTAGGTCAAATAGGTCATTCAAGGAAAAGCTGTTAACCACTAGAGGCCACATTTATGAATGTATCGTCGTGATAATAGTGGATGTTAATCTTGATGACCTTTGGGTCAGGTTGGAATTCTTAGTCATGTAGGGTCTTAAAATCTAGGTCACAGGGTCAAATCAAAGGAAAAGCTTTTTAACACTATAGATGGCCACATTATGGACTGTATATCTTCTTGAAACTTAGTCAGATTGTAATCTTGGTGATCTTTAGGTCAGTTAGATTCTTTGTCTTGTGGGTTCAAAAAAATAGGTCTAAGGGTTCTATTTCAAAGGAAAAGCTTTTTAACTCTATAAGAGACCACATTTATAACTGGGTGTGTAATAAAGCATTAATTCCAAAATGATAATACACTAGTGTTGAATAATGTTGTTGACGTCGTGTCTTTTTTAGATATTGGCTTGTCGGTTTCAAATGGTCTTGTTTATATAGTAAAAGAAAGTCGATTTTTTTGAGTTTCGACAGAAAAGGCTTACATGTGATAAAAAGAATATTACATTTGTGACTTTCCACATTGAATTTATTAAAACTCGTTGAATAAAAATTGAAAAATGCTTGGCTTAGCCTCGCATTTTATCATTTTTTATTCAAATCGTTTAATAATTCAATATGAAAAGACACTCGTGTTAATATTCTATATTAATTTTAATATGATTTAGTTTTGGCATTACACAAATATAATATTTTACTTTCAGTGGATATATTGTCTTTCAAGTGTGATTTGTCAAATACACATAATGTGTATTTTTACATTTGAAATATCAGGACTTTTACACCATTTCACGGTAATTTTCCAGAGTTTTATTTCTTTGTTGTTTAGTATTATGAATTAATTTATTGTATAATTTCATAATGATTTTGTTCCAATAATTTGTTAACTTATCCTAACTGCTGTCAATTGTTAGTTTATTATCAATCAAACCATTATGAAAAGACACTTGTGTAATATCCCTATTTGTTCAAATTATTCAGTATTATCGAGAAACAACGGTATTTGGTCATATAGGAAAACTGAGCTGTATTGACAATAAAGTTCTAACTTGGCGTTTATGAATCATTGTTGGAGTTAAAACGTTTTGCTTCATTGACTAGGGGATGTCAAAGTCATAGAGATTATATAGATGACAGTATAAACCATATACGTACAAAATGTACCTCTTTATAAGTCTGGGGCTTGGGCTTTTAAATACAAGAACTCGTCTAACAGGAATATGCCCCCTTGGAACAGAAATTATATGCTCATGTAAGCAAAACAAAAGCTTTATCTGTTTGGCTTTTTTCATGTGACCTTGACCTTTTTGACCTCTGCTGGTCATGATCAACTTCATTATCAACTTTTCATGATCCTAGGCCAAAGCGTTCTTGTTTATCATCGGAAACAGATTGGTTCTACATACAACAGGACAGACTGACAGCAATCTATAAAAAATTATACCACTCCTTCGATGGGGGGCACAAAAATCAGCGGTTCTTCTTCAGGAAAAAAATGTCAAAAAAGCAACAATAAAATTTCCTCTTGGCATAACATCTATATTATTCGGTTGTTATTAAATGCAAAAAAAAAGGATTGCTTTTTGATAAATAAATAAAAAAAAAAAAAAAAAAAAAAAAAAAATAAAAAAAAAAAAAAAAAAAATGAAATTGATAAAAAAAAAAAAAATGAAAAAAAAAAAAAAAATAAAAAAAAAAAAATAAAAAAAAACAAACATTTACTGAAATTTCCAAATAATAAATGATTTTTTCATTGAATATCGGGACAGCAGCCGTTTTTTTGGTCCGTGACCTTTTCCTCCGAAAAAAGCACACAGGACAGAGTGCGACCTTCTTGTTTGGGTGGTGGCGGCGTCGGCTTACAAGAAATTGTCTTCTCTGGGTGTCCCTTTCCGTTCAATCCTTTTGCCAAATCTTCTTTCAGGGTTTTAATGTTCTATCAAATACAAAGGTTGTTTTTGTGAAGCCTCACACAAGCTTTATTGCGACTTTTTTGCAGCACTTGGTCCTGGGTTTTTTCAACATAGACATCCCCCGCGGACTTGTGTAAACTAATCACCTGAAAAAAAGGGAAAACTGGCTGAAAAGATAAAAAGTTAACATTGATTTATTTCTTGGGAATATAGGGAAGGTAGGTAGGAGGAATAGAAAATTTTTGGAGAAAGATGGAGGGAGGATATAGGGAAAAGGAAAAGAGGGATAAAAAAGAGTGAAATAGTAAGAAAAGAAAAGAGAGGAAAAGGAGGGAATGAGAATGAAAAAGAGAAAAGAAAAAGGGGAAGTATCAATTCCAATGTTTATATCAGTACTAGCTTATAGTTTTACTGCGCTGTTTTTCTATCTCGTGTGGCACAAGGCATACCACACCACCCCTAACCAACAAATCAAGTTCTCACTAGAGATAGCCAAACTTACAATGTAAAGTTATCACGCCTTTTTACCCCTCAACTCTACTCTAACAGTCTGTGTTAGTGTTAAATCATGGGCATATAGTTATATTGTTTTACTTATGTGTATTAATAAAACCTACCATAGTTGTTCAAGTTTTGAATATAATCGATTCACAAGGTTTTTGAGAGATCGTATTAAAAAAAGTAAGAAAGTCTGGAAACATGATAATATCGAGTCACTCTTATTACTATATTTCTGGCCTTCTTATGCTTACTGAATCAGAAAATAGTAGGAAGGGATAAAGCACTTGGATGTCAAACCAAAACTAGAGAGGAAGAGCTATCACTAAAGGAGATGTGTTTGTACCCCCAAGCCCATCCCCCACCCCACCCCCCCCCCCCCCACTCTGCCATAATGATGTGGTCTGTATGTATATCTATATAGTAACAAAAAGCAAGTGCCATAACTATGCAGAAATATTTTATCTAAAAAGAAATCAAAACATGCCCCACTCCATGCACTACTAGAGTTGTTACAGTAATGATCCACTTGTGTTATGTGAAAGTTCATTAAATTGTGTTGGGCATGGGTTTCGAATATAAGATTAGGGCGCGACATAAAGATTGCCATATGCAGACTGGTATGTTCATAGTATGTTAACAAAATACAAAAGTGCCAAACACTGCTGCAAATGTTTGTTCTTTGAAAGAACCATAAAATGGCCCCATGCAAAGTACTGTTGTTACTTATACTTGTAGTGATTGTTTCATTAATATTATGGTAATAGGGGATGAGGAGGATTGTGCGCACCAAGACAGTTTTGTCTATGTATATAGTATATAGTAACAAAAACCAAAAAGTCCATAATCTCTGCATTTTTTTTCTGGAAACGATAAGAATAGAATCCTTAACAATTGCCCATGCACAACTACTGTTGTACTGATCACTTGTTGTGAAGTTTCATTAAATTGTGTGTGTTAATGGGAGGATATGGATGCAATATGAAGCATGACCTCCCGAGGAAAACAGAAGGGGAGAGGAATGAGGAGACGGCGGAGAGGACGGCTCGTTTGTCGTTTTGTAGGAAGTGGAAATTGTGAGGTTAGATAGAGAGAGAGAGAGGATGAAGTGACGGGCGTTGTGCAAACAAAAGACGAAGGGAGAGAGACTGGCTGTTGCGTTTGTTTCGTTTTGTTGCCTCATCGGTTACGTGGTTGTGAAGGGATTTTAAGCATGAGGAGAGACGGCTGTTTTTTTGTTAGGATGACGAGACGGACGTAGTTTTTTTTTGGCCCCGCGTGCACTTTTTCTTGTCGTTTTTTTGGCCACTAGACAAGACTGTCTGTCTACTGTAATATTGTTAGTAAACAAAAAAACCCAAGTCCCATTATAACTCTGCATTTTTTTCTTGAAAGACAAAACATACTCCAATGACACAATACTGTTGTTTTTTTGGTCACTTGTATGAAGTTTCATTATTATATTGTGTCAAGGGGGATGATGAGGAGGGAGAGGAGAGAGAGAGGGGTGGCTGCGCACAAGATTGTGGTTCTACGGAACAGAAGATTCAACCTGTAACCAGTTATAATACACCCCCCTAGATCAAACAACTTTGTTGTTGGGAGCGGGGGGGGGGTTTTGGGGGGGGGGGGGTTTTTTTTGGTATTACTGGTGGGGCGGTTTTAACTATTACTCATATGTACTTATAACATAAGCTTTTATTTTGAAAATTATTATACAATTATTTTAGGAAAGTTCTTATCTTATCTACAGAATATTACATTAAAGGTCATATCTTAGCAGAAGAAAGTGGTAGGAAAAAGGTTTTTCAAGGTTTTTATTTTTTTTTTTTTCTTTTGTTTAACAATTATCATTGATTTGTTTTTTATTGCACTCTATGCTGACAAGGTTTTAGATTATAAACAGAAGCTGCTGAAATTAATTATGTTCAACCATTTATATGCTAATGAAACTCTTAATAGGTTATTACATGTATTTATATTACCTGAAATTCTGGATTTTTTTAGAACCCAACAAAAAAAAGCCTTTTCTACAACCAAGAACGGCCAGAATAGAAAGAATAACTTAGTACTCGTGAGAACTGAGAACAGAACGTGAGGATGATTGTTAAAGTTTACTCATCGGACCTGATGAAGGAATTTTTTAGGATTTAAGATCGGCTGGGTTTTGCTCGTTGTTCATAAAGATTAACCTCCTGAGTGGATACCACTGGTCTCCAAGGGGGAGAAGATATCCCTAATTCAGCACAGGCTATGAACTCCAAAAACATCCTGGGAAAAAGGACACACACTGAAATTAATAATCCTTCTTCTTATAAGCGTTTTGCGTTTGTGCAAGGGAAGAGGGGAAAGAGAAAAAAGAAAGATAGTTCTACATTGACTTAATGCCTCGGTTATATAACAAAAATGAATACTAAATATATTGATTGTGTATGTATATTTTTAAAAAATGAAAGTATAATGACTCACCAGGGCAAAAACAAAAAAAAAGCAGACTGTTTACAACCAAATGGTACCAACTATCTGGTTTGTGGATATGTCTTCTGCCTGGTTTACTACAAAGCTTGGTGCGAAGAGAAATTAAAAATACCTTGCTGATATTTATAACCATACAAAAAAGTTTTTAGTGATTGTGCTATGATGCCTTTTTGGAAATTTCCCTTCCAGCCACAAATTGTTGAAGGATGTGAAAGAATATGTTTGAGATCAGGCCCCACCCCTTGTGCAACTATATTCCAGGAAATTCTGAGTAATAGATATACCATGTATCTGGGTGTGGTTAAAATTCTAGCTCATTTAACCTTAATCTACCAGTCGAATATTGGTAGTAAGTAGTATAAATAGTAGTTCAGTAATAGTGATTATGTCTATCAAATAATAATATTGATCTAGTCAACCAATCAAACCTAGTGCTTTAATAAAGAGATAGAAAATGGTTTTTTTTTTAAACATTTTTCTAAAAGTCCAGTATTATTAAATGTATTATTAATAAATATTAAGCATCTTTCAAACTTACTATACTATATACATTGTTATAAAAAATAAAAAACTACTAAAAAAAAAATTAAGTAAAAATTTTAAAAAAAGAATATAAAGTGGGGAAAAATAGAATAAAAAAAAAAAAGTGTTGAAAAAAAAGTGTTAAAAAAAAATAAACAAATTAAAATGTTTAAAAAAAGGAAATTTAAAAAAAAAAGAATAGTAAAATAAGTGTGTAACTAACATCAACACAGGATTAGTTTTAAAACATTTGATTACCTGGGAAATGAAATTTAAATGAAAATGTTTAATGTAAATGGAAAACAAATATAAGTAACCATACCCCTGTCATATTACTTGTCAACAATCAGCTTGCATATTTATGGCTCAATTGGTCAAGTTGAACATGACATTGAACCCCCCCTTCCTGACAAAACGTGCTTTCTTGTTGCCTATTTTCTGCTGGGGCCCTCGGGGGGGGCCCTTATCTGTGTTTGGCAAAGAAGAAAAAAGGTGGGTGAAATTTGCCTTTAATATACAATTGTGGGTTACAATATTTAAATTTTATATTTCAATCCTCTTGATGAGTGGAGACAAAATATTTCCAGTTTTGATGATACCATTGCTATGAATATCAGCCTGGTAAATCCAATGCAAGTTACATTTTTCAAATGTATGTTAATACTTTTGAATATTTCACGCCGATTTTTATTAATAATAAATAATCATTTATTTACAGAATATTATTCCTATTTTGTGGGAGTGGTGGGGGACTACCGACTCACAAAGGACCCAAGAGACATGTCCTATTACCTTTTTGTGGTGGGGGAAGGGGGAAAATTCTTCCAGAGAGAGTCTGTCCAAATGTTATGTACTAGTAATGAATTATAACCAAGTCCCACTATGCAAAATAGATCATGATCTTAACTGATTGCTTAAAAATATGATTCAAAACTTTTTATTTTATTCTGCCACTGCCCTGTGACATTTGATAGTTCATTCATCGTAAAAAAATTCAGCAGGGGGTCCAGGTTGGGAGTAAAGTTGGAGAGTGGGTTCTATAAATGTTGCTAGCCGCAACAAGTATAAATTCACCACAAACACACGCACACATAACACGATAATTAGGACTTCATTTTTTCAACTATATAATTTACGAATAAACCAATTTCATAGTGTCAATCAAATAAAATTAAAATAAATTAATGTGCTTGAAAAAATTGATTCAAATAAAAATTGACTGCTCTGATATGATACCTGTTATAGGAATAAGCAGTTCGTCGTCATCAATTGCACTCCTATGACATTTGGCAACCCGCATATTTGTTTGTAGAAAGAAAAAGTGAACTCGTCTTTGTTACTATTCAGGCTTTCATGGGGAAATCTCTGCAAATAACAAAAAAAAAAACGTACCTACAATTACCCTATACAAATTGATCAGCTTCAAATTGTTGTCGTCCATTGTTAATTTCTAACACAATCATTTTGGATGTTATGTTATACAAAAGCCTAGCTCTGTACCAAAAACTAGTATAACCATGAACTTGTGCTGGCTGAACATATCTCATTATGGTTGACAATATTTCATTTGTAAAATTCAGTTGAATGAAGGAAAATCAAGTCACAAAGGTTTAGAAATAGGTCGTGTTGTTGTAACACAAATTTAGTCAGCCACTGAATATACTGCTCAGCATCTAAATTTCCAAGTTAAGTGGCAGACACAGCAAAACACCTATCTGTACCAGTCTGGATTCATGAGTCTGACAACCATGAAACTCCCTATTGAATTGTAAATGATTGCTGCCTAAATTTTGAAATGATGAGATGGGGGTTTTTTAATACCTTATGGTTTGTCCTAATTTGACATATTTAATAGCTGTGACAACACACTGACTCGACTGCATTGGCAGACACTACTCCTGCTTACACCATGAAAGGTCTGCTCCTCCGTAGGTAGAAGAAGCTACCTTTAGCCAGGTAATTAGTGTAACAAGAACCTGAAATTGAAATATAATAAATTATTTTGCAATATGTATATATGACCTGGGCAAAGAGGAGAGTGAAAAAACAAGACAAGAGGAGTAAATAAACGGGCATTACAACATAATTTACCAGTGCTGCATTTTGTATATACTGCCTCTAGAGCTAATAGTGGTAAAGTGTATGCCTTGAATTGTTAGGGAGAGGTTCTCTGGGGGTTCGATCCCCCGGTATGTCATACCAAAGGCGTTGAAAAAATGGTTTATTGGTGCTACTTGCTCGGCCTCAGCAATGAAAGGGTTTCTACAGGAAAGGGTAAAATAAGCACAGATAAGTACTGTTACTGGTTAACTCAGGTTTTGTGATGACAAGGCTTTGAGCCTTGTGTTGCATTCTACTGTATGGGTGAATAAAAATGCCTGCAGCGTGTGTATAAAATTATATCTGGTCTATGATATCGGTTGTCCGCGATTAAGTCAGTTTGGTAGTAGAAGATCTGTCTTGCAAGCAGTGGGCGCCAGGTTCGGAAGTGTCCTGTATCGGCTCTGCACATTTTTCCGCTCTATTACCTGTCCTATTGATATCCGATTAGCGCAGTTGGTTATGACACCACACCACAAAGGATGCATGCGCGGCAGTCTTGTCAGATCAACAGGAGCCTGAAATTCTATCTATAATGCTCCTCCAATTGGCTAATATAAAAATGACCCTCATTTATAGATAGGAATTTCAGGCTACCTGTGGTCAGATGCAATGCTGTTCGTGAACTGTCTCAAGCTTTGAACTCTAACAGCATGGATCCTGACCAGGACTGTGCTGATCCATTACAGTCACAAAAGCACTTAGTGGGTTTTTCAATGGCAACGGCTCATATTTTAGTGCTCTCAGTTGTCAATTTAAAAAGGCTCATCAGTTAGAGCTTCCAGGATGTTTTTAATTTATACTGTATTAATTTTTTAATGGTCTTGGCGACATTATCAGACTTATATTATCTTGTCTTATGGTAAATGCTGTCTGTTGTGAAAAACGGTCTGCCTTGCAGATCGCTTGTTAGAACAATTCCTCTGGCCTGTTCTGCCATTAAAAAGTGGACTGGTCCTTCTCAGTAGTTTCTATGTAGGAATTAAGCGAAAGTAACAAAAAACCTTTGTGCTTTTTAAGGAGTTATTATTTTTTCATTAGCTCAGGTACTTTGATATGGATGTAGGGTCCTTTATAGATACCTAAAACAAACATTGAAAACAATACTGCTGTTGCTTTCAATGTTTGTTATATTTTTTAGGTCAAGGCCATGATTTATACATGTAGGGATTACAGGTAGATGGTTACAGGCGCAAAGAAAATGTTAAGAAGCGCAAAGGTTAATAATTTGGTATCAAGTTGAGCGGAACGCAGTAATCCAAAATTAAAAGTGAGGGCTAACCCTGAATTTCTGCACTTTTTGAAACACGATCTCCGTGTAGGTGTTTATACATCAACGTCGTCAGCGAGTATAGCCCCTATCAAAGCTTCGATCGACATCTGTCTAACGGTATTAGAGCATACCTCAAATCTCTTAATGATCCAATCCTATCCTTCACGGAACAGTCTATCATTTCTCCTTCCTTGGCAATGTGTACAAAATGCAACAATGCGGGCCATATTGATTACATAGACTGACGTCGCTAAGACGTCTACGACGGCACGTGTGTTTGTCGTAAGTCTGCGACATTTTCTTTCGAACGTCGTAGACCACGACAAACGTTGATTAAAACGGTACCAAACTGTCTGCGGACACTCTAAGACAAAAACATGCCTGCGACATGTCGTAGAACGTTGATAAAACGGCCCCCTGGACACTATCTTATGGGAGAACGCATATTGCGGTCGGTAAATAGCTATACATAGCTAATGTTTTCATGTTTATATATATGCACCAACTTTAGATAAAAATTGTTTTGTATTTTTTTGGTGAACACATTGTTCGCGGGATATTGTAGATGAATTGATTTCCGACTGCATTAAATGTGAAAAAAAAACTGTATGGAACAAAAGTATGTTAAAAAACATTAAATGACTGGAGAAAATCTATCTTTGGTACTATGTCTGGTAATCGGACGCCTATTCTGCATTCTAGTCGCCCGGTTACGAAACACCTAGCCTGCGTTCTAGCCGTCTGGTTACCGGACGGCTAGCAAATCCTCAGGGGTCGATTTTCTAGCAGTCCGATAAAAGATTATAACGATACCTGTTATTTACTAAAGATATCGATACTTATCTGCAAATAAAATTTTGTTTGAATATATATTTAAAAAATACTTTCAATTGTCTCGAATACACTGTGGGGAAACGGACACCGGATAAACCTCAGAAAATGATAAATCAATAAACATTTGATTCTGACACAAAGTAAGTTTTTTTTCTTTTTTGTATTTTATGGTTATATTTTTTATCAGAATCGAAGAGTTTTGAATAGCTTGTTCCTATACAATATACATCTATGATGTAAATGTGTCTCCTCTCTTACAATGGCACAATTCTCGGTGAAGGTTGCCTGATCGCTCAGAAATGTTCAGTAAGGTGGTTGATTTCAAACATAAAACAACAAATAGAAAATAACAATATAAACAGAATCGAGCGATTTCATTGTAATTACATTGTCTAGTACTGTGTAAGATATCAATGCGATATGTTTTGTTATTCATACTTTTTCATGACCTGAAAGTGTACTGGGGATAGGCGAAGCAAATAAATAACTGCACAGAGGATAGCTATTAAGAGGTATGAGGATAGTAACAATGTATTTTGAGTAATGTGACTGTGATAATGATTACGGCCTTTTACCTCTACATAATGTCGGGGGTTTCATTGTTGTCCATTTTAAGGGATGACAGCTTTTTTTTATAACAATTTCACTCTGATCTCTCGGTATGTTCGTTTGTCTTTTCTTCCGCTTGTCTGACCAAATCCGTACACGTGACGCTTTTTCTAAGACCGTGTTGTGCGTTTTGGTCTCTTGGGTCGATGTTATTACTTAGAACAGAAAAATTGTCTCTGTGCGTTGATTTTGGAGAATATGGATCAACGTCATTGTTAATTAAAGTACTTTAGAACTACTTTTACTCAATAATTTCTTTTAAAATTGAGGTGCTTTTAACCAGAATATGTAAACAGTTTCAGCTTCATTATTTCAGTAAAAAGAAAAATAAGTGAAATCATTTTGTACAATAAAAATGCATCGTAAACCCGTTTTGTGGGATATTCCGTGTATTTGTTCCTTTTTAAAGAAACTATATCCTTCAGTGATACTTCTCTAAAAGTACCAGCAATATGAAATGTTTGCTTAATTACCTATGCAGCAATAAAAACTTCTGTTTATCAAACTTTTTCATAATAAAGATTTGCCTTGATTTCTTCATACCATTGAAATTATGTTTCATTTTAAAGAACAGCGATGACTTTATTGATGAATAGATATTTTTTTTTTGAAACTTTAAGGATATCTATGCATAAAAACACAACTTTAAACTGTAGATTTCGAATTGCTTTTTTCCCAAACTTGTGATTTGGCCCGATTTGTACACAATGAAAAAAAAATGCCATAAAATTATCTCAATTAAAAAACAGTGTATTGTTTTTTTTCTGAAAGTAAAATAATTTTGTAGGTAAATGAACAATAGTCGAATAGTTGGTAACGAAGATGATATTAAAGGTTGTTGCCCTGGTCCTATCCACCTCTGGTAAAATGTGATACGTCTTGCTACAGCTTGCACACCATTTGGATACTAGTGTTAGAAGTAGCCTACTATGATAAATACTTTTAAAGACTGGAGTAAACGAAAAAGTTCGAAACAGACATAAATTGTACATAAACAGTGTTACTATCAGTCAGAATACAGGGTTTTTGTCCCATTTTTGTCCGATTTTTAATGCTTTTCTCAGGACACATTTGTCAACTTGGAAACAATCCTCAGTACATAATACACCTATCCCGAGTACAGTATTGTAGACATTTCTAAGGATACATCTTGAACAGTTTAAAAGTTACATTGCCAGTTCTAACAATAAAAATAGTTTAGCTTATGCTTTTAAAATCGTACGATTCAGAATCTTTATTTATTTGAAATATTTCTGAAAACTAACAATATTTGTCGAAATACTGTGAATTTCGAGGTGATCATCTCAGATTTGAAGTAACATTGTTCATGGTCTGCTAAATCGTAAGCTTTATACAATACACCATAGTCCAAATTTAGCATTCAGCTTTTAGTTCAAACACTGATTTTATTTGTGGATACGGTAAATAAGCATTAATACAGCAAGAACTTACCTCTGGTAAAGAGAAACAACTGCACATTTGTTTGTTTACTTATCAATTTCTTAGTTTTATCCGGTGCCCGTTTCCCCACAGTGGAAAAAATAAAACGAAAGGAAAGTTTGCCGAAATCAATAATGGCGAGATCACCGTCACGTCATCCATTAAAATCTGTTCATCTGGTGGAAAAGAACTAAAAAAAAAAGAAATAAAAAAAAATAGATTTTCAAAATTAAAACAGTTTCAAAATACTTACAACACTTTTCATATGTCAGTATTCAAATACTTCTTTTTCTAATTATTAACTGTTTTAAATGACATTTAGTTTCAATAGCAGCGATATGAATTTTATAAGCTTTCCATCCTTCGTAACAAATATATACATTTTCGTTTAAAAAGTAAAGTTTAGGCAGTTTGGAAAGCATCACTTTTCACAAAATAATATGGTAGTTCGGCGATCAATGATTTTATCATCTCTAAAAATAGAATATCAACGGTTGTATATAAAAACAAGATCCCATTCGTTTTATCTACTAAAAAATCAGATAAATATTGATATTTTTAGTAAATAACATTTAAAACTATATAAAACCATCGCTTATTCAGTAAGAAATAAGTTACTGGACGGCTAGAAAATCCCCTGAGGATTTGCTAGTCGTCCGGTAACCGGACGGCTAGAACGTTGGATAGGCTTCAGGTTACCTGATGGCAAATACACATGTTTACAGGCATGTAAAAATAAAATGAAAGTACTATTTTAATGAACAAATTTCATTATAATTTTTAATACATTTTTGTATTAAACATAAAAAGGTGCCATTAAAGTACATTCATGATGTTAGTAAATTCTGGTTAATGATATATATATACAGGTATACTATAAGCGTAAACAATTTAATTAAAGCCACAAGAAAAATACTCATTGTTTGTGCGAGATTGATGAAGTACCCAGCTGGTTTTAACAAATATCCAATTACTTCTGAAAAGGGTGGGTAATGATATTATTTTTACCTTTTACAGCTTTTCAATACCTTATTCAGACCAAAAGTGATGGGTAAAATACCCAATTGCACCAAAAGTATATCTGTAACTCTGCTAAGGCCATGCTTGATAGAGGGCTACTAGAAGGAGAACAGGAATTGAATGCATCGGAACCGTCTTCCGACCGTCTTTCAACAGGCAATGTGAGCAGCATCGGTTAGCATTTGTGAACAATTTTTAGATCTACAGCATGACTGTGTTCTGACTAATTCCTAATCACTCGTTCGGAAGAATTGATGGAACAGTTGAAATTCGATTCCCTCACGATTCTGACCACCCAATTGAGCATTCTCAGGGGCGTAGACAGGCATAAGGAAATACGCACACGCGTACGATGTTTAAAAAATGGTGCAAATAAAGTGGCCAAGAAATGCAATTAAAATCGATACTTAACCCGACTAGTAAACACAGAAAATCGAAAGGCTACAGAATGAATTTATATTTTAAAGAATACCTCAATGACTACTTGTGTTAACCTAATATTTCCTATAATGCAGTGACGGAATAATTATGGCGTGTTTTCTTTGGTGTAAACTGTAGGCCCGACAGTACAGTGGCAAATAATTCATGCGTGACAAGTTTCGTTTTGTCTTTGTTAGTAGTATTGGCGTCGGGTGGGCCCCAGAACTGCGCATGCTCGAAAGACGTCACTGCAAACCTGCAACGGCCTTCCTGGATGCTATTTGTAAATTAACAACCAAGCTCCTATAAATCAAATTCTAAAAAAGAAACTGACCAATCAGAAAATATTTCGATCTACAAATGGGTCAGGTAGTAACCACCAAAGTCAGAGGAGTTTGAACTCTCAAGCATGCAACATGTCTAGTTACGGATGCAAACTCAGGCTCGGCAACTATTATTACGTGCAAGTCAATGAATGGACAGGCGAGCTCAGAGTCGAAATCAGAGTGTGACGGGGCGACAAATCTACAAGGAAATGTGCCAGTTTAGCCTTGATGCGATGGCAAAATTGGGTAAAACAGTTTGAATAAGTGAACAAAGCCTTACAAGACAAAGAGTCCTACTGGAGTCACCACGGAGGCAATGTTTACTGCAATGTCACTGAAGACAGCGTGTGCTTTAAAATAAGGAAGTATTTGAAGCCAGAAAATGAAGTAGTACCAACCAAAAAGGGCATATGTTTAAGATCAATAGAATATTCACAATTAAAAAAGTTGGAGTCAGATATCGGAAGAACGTTGCCCGAATTAGAATAAGTGGTGCCCTGTTTTCTACGAAGCGATCACATGAACCAGCCAGGATCGCTACAGTGTCCAGAATGCAAGCCTACTGAAAACTGATTAAACCCAACTGTCAATAGTTCTAAATTAAGCGACCAATCAGAAATCAAGACGATTGTATATAAATGAACTTGTTATAAGAAACTTTTCATTAGCAAGATGAACGTTAGCGACTGCGCATCTCACAACCAAAATATGAAATATTACAAAAACCGACTTAAGACGTTTGAAACGTATCTTTAACAGATGCTTCCAGAGCTAGCAAGTGCGGGGCTGTTTTACAGCCAAAAAGCGGGCGTATGCGAATGTTTTAGATGTCACATGAAGTTAAGCGCTTGGGAAAGAATGGACTGCGCCATGAGAGCACATTATAAATTGTCTCCAAACTGCGAATATATCAAGATAATGGGCGCCCCTCAACATAAACAAACGGGTTGTGGGTACAGTACCGCACTAAGCGACAACGACATTGATACCATTTCGTGGGTTTGGAACATATAGTTCATCTACGACGGCAGCAAATAAAAAAGTATTTAGCATTTACTCGACAGACAAACGAATTAAATATGTTGACATTTGTATATCTCGCTGCAACTTTTTTAGAAGATTGGATTAGACAGCGTCAGGTTAGGCGAGAATATCGTGAAGTTACGGAACATTTACTCGACATACTGGAACATTATTTAGAGGAAGAACGTTCTAGAATGACACCTTCTTGTACTCCGATATAACGTTATTGTAAGAATACGTGTTTGTTATTATGTCAATAAAGATGTCAGACTGGAAACAGTATTTGCCTTCTTTGTATTTTGACCCAAATTACACAAGCGTAAAATACAACATTACACCCTTATTAAATGGACCACTATAGCGGCATTTGGCATCAGATGAAAGGAAACAACACACCAAAAGGTATGCGGTGACACTTGCGTAAAATGCGTCAAAGTAAGCTTACTAGATATCCAAAATGAACGTGAATGAATTTTCATGCTGCAGCGTAATAAACAGAGTCAAAGCAATTATCAGATTGGTCAATATAAAATAAATAGCAGTGTTCTGATTGGTTAGATTCACTCGTGGATCAGACGCGTATAAGTCAAGTACTATGAAAGAAGTCGTTACGGACCACTGCATACACCGCCGCCGCCGCTTTCCGCCGACGCAGCTGCACGCCGCCGCCCTCCGCCGCCGCCGCCGCCGATGTCTTTTTGTCAAAAGCGAAAGAATATCTAACAAAACTTGTAAAGAGAGACAATTTGTAACTTTTAAAAATAAAGCCGTGTCCTGTTTGTCAACAGTGGCTTTCTAGACGCGATGTGATGCTGAGACACCAACGTAATAAGCATAGGAAAGAGGGTGACACTGTCAATTATTCGTCATCATTACAATATCTGACGCTATAAGAGAGATGACGCTTCAATTTCCCTTTTCTATGGTCTGGACGTAGTGGTAGCGGAAGAACGGAGTTGACGAGAAAACTGCTCTTATCAAATCACGTGAGACCTCAGCCTCAACGTATCGCATGGTGTTATGGGCAATGGCAACCTCTGTTCGATGAACTTCAGCGTGAAATTTCCGGGTTCGAATTTGTACACGGTATTCCGGACTACTTAAATGATTCCGAATATATAAATGTCAATCAAAGGAACCTGCTGGTCTTTGACGACTTAATGAATGAAGCTAAATGCGATCAAAGAATCGCTGACCACTTTACGGAGGGTCACCAGAGAAACACATATGTCGTGTATCTCACCCAAAATTTGTTTCCTCAAATTAAAGCCTGTAGAGATATCGCTTTGAATACGCAGTATCTGGTGCTATTCAATAATCCTATTGACAGACAGCAAATAGCCACACTGGCAAGGAAAATTTACCCTTCGTCAAGTAACATCTTTATGAAACGGTCAGAACAAGCCATATCACGACCGCACAGTTACTTGGGGATAGGCCTGAAATCGAACACACCGGAAAAACACCGTTTACGCGATAACATTTTTAAAGTAGATAATCCAAGAAAGAGAAAACTAATAGATTGCGAATTTAAACCAAAACACTATTTCAGTAGCGAAGGAAACTATAGTGATGACGATGATAATGATGATGATGATGATGATGATGATGATAACTCCATACAGAAACGACATTGGTTTAAGGGACTTCACGGTAAACAAAGAAAAGATTAGCATAAAGAAGAGCGATCATGCCATGAGAGATGGGATAAGCGTTTTTAGGATCCTCTCAGACAATCTATTAAAGAACATTTTAAAGCTAAAGTAAACGAGTATACAGAACAAGGGCTCTCTTTTGAAGAGACCTACGCCGCACTGCTAATGACGAATTGCCTCAACTAAGAAAGAAACTAAGACAAAAATAGGCCCGATTTCTAATAGACATTTATGAGCTTCAAGAATATCCTACGCAGATTCTACAGTCGGCAAAGAAACTTAGGCGTCAACACGTCATGTCTGTCAAAGGATCTATTCGACAAGCCGTTGCACTGGAAAAAGTCCTATTTGAAGCGATGTGACCCGATCACGAAAGCAAAGAAGAATATACGATGGAGGAAAATGATGAAAGCGAAAGAGAATCGGATCAAAATAAATATACATTGTAAGAAGGATCGCCTCGCTTTAACTTTCACAACAATAGAGGTGTACAGTCATAAACAGGGACAGTGGGCAGCGTATATCTCAGACCCGGATAAGTGGGGTATCAACACTGCAAGGATTTGAGGGACGGATACGTAAGACCAAATCATAAGGGCCGTTACATCGTGGGTGGTGGCGCTAATATAAGTAAAATGGCCAAGTCAAAACAGGAACAAGAAAGGTAAGAGAAAGAAATTCCCGTGGTGAAATAAGTGACACCCGTAGCTCAAGCGGTCGAAATCGCTTGGTCGGAAATGAGACGGTCACAAAAGCATAGGAACAAAACGGACAGAACTATTAGCTACAATTTAGACAGCCCACGACGTAAGAAATATGAAAAAAAGATACTATAGACTTGAATAAGTATAGATTTTTAAAATGAATAACTACCAACTCGAGAAAATGTTAAAATATCCCCCCCCCCCTACCCCTTGACAATATATGCTGAGGATCAACTTCAAATACGTAGAGGACAATTCGTCATTTCAAAAACAGACAGCGATTCGGAAAGCTCTGGGTGGCCTTTTATTTTCCTAACGGAGGACCAGACGATTGTTTTTTTCGATTAACAGACCAGAACACTACAATGTTCATTTTTACCAAGGTAAAAAAGGGCATTGACCTTCAGTCAAATACAGGATAAAGATTCAGATGCATGCGGGTTGTATTGCGTGTATTACAACCGATTCTCGGATCGGAAAATGAAGGACCTTTTGAAACCGTTCGATATGCTTTACAAGAAGTCGAATTTTGACTTTATTTTGTCTTATTTTAATCGAAAATCGAAACGTGTAGTCTGTCTTCGTAATGCAAGCTTGTGTAATAAAAAAAAAGAAAAAAAAATGGCTTTGTCATTTATTTAAACAAAAATTGTTTTAAATACGTTCGGAAATCGCAACCCCGGGGAGTCCTATGTCCTCCTTCATCTGCGTCGGTGAAAGTGTCCACAATATTTTCCATACTGGCCTAAGTTATTAAACGGCACTGTCATTTATTTTTGAATAGCAGCGGTGAGAAATGATTTTAAATCAAATGTAAGACACTTACATACTGTAGAAAATATCAAGTTGAATATAAAACTGACATTTTCTATTTTTAAAACATAGGGTTTTCTAATTGGACACTGGGCTAACGATCAATTCCGAATAAATGTCAGGCATTTATTGCTATTGTACTTGTCTTAACTTATTGGACCCGTAATAGAGTACCCTCTTTTTGAAGAGTATTCAATTCATAAACCTACTTTGACTGAAATTTTCAGCGGGGCGTAGATTCAAACCCCTCTGGGATCATTTTTTCCCCATATTTTTATTTTTTCTAGTACGTTTTTACTTCTTTCAAGACCTATTATGGATGTCTTGTACAAAAATGGAAAATTTTCATTTTACAAGCGATTTCTTGCTGTTCAAAGTGAATTTACCTCTGAAACAAGAGGGGTAGAGTTAGACATCTTTAAAAATACTGAGTTACATGCGGTAAAAGTTCTCTATTTTGCTTTCATTCTTTTGATATATATATTGTGGAAGAAATACAGGTAGGCTTTACTTCTGCCCCAAGGTGATTTTTGAAAGAAGTGAGTAAAATTCAAGACAGACCCACAGAATTCGACCTTAATCTTTTAATGTTGGAGTCAGAATTCTGTCTCATTAAATCGATTTACTTGAGACACCCTAGAGAAAATTATATTTACAGTTTAATTTTGTGTTTTATAATTGTTTAACAATAGTTTGATGTTTCTTTTATCAAAATTAATGCAGTAATGAATTCTCTGCAAACGTTTTAGATATAGGCCATCACATTGAAATTTGTCTCTACTTGAGCTTGAGGAAATATCATAAATTATACAGAATTTACAAAAAACAGCACAGTAAAAGTTGTTTAAAATTAGCAACACAGTGCGAAACATGGTCAACTTTAAGAATATACCTAGCAAATGCCATTTTGTAAACATTAGTATTAGGGATCCAATACCTTAATTTACCCACAGAGGTTTATGGTCTTATAAAAGACATTTATGACTGATTAGAAATAGGGCTTTCTTATTAGAACGTTTTATAGATCAACTCCGATTTAATGTTTGAGGTTTATCAATATTTTACTATTCCAAACTTGCCCTCAGAACGCTTAAGAATATATCTTACTAAGTAGAAACGCTGTATATGTGTGAATTTACAACAGAATTGATAGAAATACAGTAAGGAACATTAAAATAAGGCGCTTGTTATGTTTTTTCATGAATGAGTGTAATTAAAAATAAAAATATTTCTATATAAGAGGAAATATCAAAGGTGTACCATTGTACGAACTATTTATTTAATATATATCATAAATTTCATTTTGTTACGCTTATATATTAAAAGTAATGTTGGACTATTTAGTAAATGACTAGTCATTACTTTACGGTTGCTTAGAATATTTTTGTCTAAAAAGGGTATTTCTTAGATAGGTAAAAGAGGGTCAAAGTACTAAAATCATTTGTTCTATACAACTACATATTTTATTTCATGTAGCTTTTAACCAGCTAGAATTAAATTCTGTATCATAAGCTACCGTTTGGGAGATTTATATATAGCTTCGTATTTTCAATGACAAACGCTCCTTGCTTTGCCTGTTATGATTAATATAAATCTAATAAAGATGTTGTTTTTTTAATTTGTATATGAAAAATAAAAGCATACATACAAAACGTGACAATCATGATTTCCGAAATCAACAGTCTTTGTTTCATTAACTTGTAGGTGGAAGATGTTTAAATTCATTTGATGTTTTAACCTTTCAAAACAGAGCTGACTGAATACCGCGCTATTTCATGCCATGGTCCTGTCGTTTGTGGTGGTTTAATAACTAGTTAAAATTACGGCTGATTTCAGCTGGGATGATGGTCTTGTCATTTATGAGGAGTGTTAAAAAATATCAATATGTATTGATAAACTATTAATTGCAGATATGTATACATTCATTTGATTTTTTAAAGCATCACAAAAAAAAGCTGAGGCGACGGTCCTGTCATTTATGGAGGCTTTAATTACTAGTTAAAAGTACGGTTGATTTCAGCAATTTTCGATAAACAGTCACGCTAAGAATACGTTGAGCATGTAATAAAATACCGATATGCACTGATAAATTATTAATTACATCTGTGTACAAATTCATTTAATTTCTTAAGCATCTCAAAATAGAGCTGACTGAATACCGCGCTTTTTCTTTTTCTTGCGATGATCCTAAGGAAACGTTGAGTGTTGTATAATGTATAAGATGTAGCATTAGATTAACTTGGTTGTTAATTTACAAATACCCTCCAGGAGGGCCGCCGCGGGCTTGTGGTGACGTCATTCGAGCATGCGCAGTTCTGGGGCCAGCCCGATTCCAATACTACTGCTTTTTTCAATAAGTATCCGAATGATATTTACAGCTGGGATGTTTTTAAAATGGATGTCGATGCAGTTTCTCCACAGTAAAAAATATTGTTGATGGCATGTCAGACAAGTTAAGGTCAAGTGATCAGCTAGATCCAGTTATTTTCGGCTAAATGGAGCCAGTGTCCATAAGTACAATTTTCCCTAAAATTTTACCTACAGTAAAGCTATTATTATGGTCCAGCAAATTTAATGCGAATTTCATCAGGAAATATAATATACCTTTCATGTTGACCTATACCATTATTTACCATAGAAATGTTTTAAAGTTTGTTCGCTTATGTGTAACAAAAAAACTTGAAACTTGTTCAGAATTATTAACTTAGAATTAAGTGGCATATTTAATGTTCTAACAATGTATTTGTCATCGAATTCTGTCTAAAATCGTTGTTTTCCTAATAGATTAAAAATAATACATTCGTCAAAACACTCGTCTACCATTTCTGATAAGGGTTTTCCGGTTTATAATAAAACGGAATCCCCGGCCTTCAGCAAACACGTCAGGTGACAGTGAGAACATGATAATCAATACAGGTATATTTTGTTTGTGTTGGGTTTAACGCCGTTTTTCAACAGTATTTCAGTCATGTAACAGCGGGCAGTTAACCTAACCAGTGTTCCTGGATTCTGTACCAGTACAAACCTGTTCTCCGCAATTAACTGCCAACTTCCCCACATGAATTATCAGAGGTGGAAGACTAATGATTGCAGACACAATGTCGTTTATCAAATAGTCGCGGAGAACATACGCCCCGCCCGAGGATCGAACTCGCGACCCAACGATCCGTAGACCGACGCTCTACCTACTGAGCTAAGCGGGCGGGTTCCAGTAGAGGTATAGGTATCGCGTAGTGTAATGACGTTTTTAAAATTTAACTAAATAAAACGGTAATATAAAATGAAGTCAGCACATTATTAGTCCTTAGCTTGCGCGATCCAGTCAATTTTCTCAGAGTGGATCCGACCGAACTCTCACTATGACCAACATGTGTCTTTCTACACTAAAAACGTTGATGTGACTTGTGTGGATGCTAGCCGTGTACAAGTACAGGGTTGGCAATAAGTTTTTGTTAAACAAGCGGAAAAGTAGCCGAACAGCTAGAGGGTCCGGGGGCATGCCCACACCCACTGCCCTGGAAAATATTGAAATTTAGCGCTTCATTTCCTGCATCCTGAGGTATTTTAGTAGCATTTAAGAACAATACTGCCTGCAATTGTATAAAAAATATACCCCTTATTTTCACGTTTTAGGAAATCACCAGTTAAATTTGGGGAAATAATATTATTTCTTAAAGGTACAATTCTTTGTTTCTTCGAGATAATTAACATAAATATGAATTACGTCAAGGCCGTATGTAGCAGCAGCCACATACACTTTGAATGCGGTCCTAGTGTTGCCTTTTCGAAAAACCATTTTCTTCTCATCTTATCTTCTTTTCTTTTTGGATTTCCCAGGGGGTTCCCCCTTGGATCCGCGCATGCTTAGTATTGACCTGTAAGGGGTGAGGGATCCGAATCCTTTCCGCCCATATCCGCCTATAACATTGATATCAAAATACTGTCGTATGATATTCTATTTATCATGAAACTCATGCAACCTACCTAGAACAACATATGTCCTCGTCTCTTATTTCGTAAAGACTGACTTCTGAAGCAGAAATTGATAAATATAATATCAATGAAATAAACTCTTATCTGCGTAAAATTCATCCTCTTGAATACATCAAAACATGCTTTATTTCCACATTATTAACATTTGACGCATACGACTACATTTCCAAAGCCCTAAACAATTTCCCTTTCAGTTCCAGACTCAGAGGTAGGCCTACGTAAAGATGTAATCACTAAATAAGTAAATTGCCAAATGTATTGTAAACCTTTCCAAGAAATGTTTATTGTAACCTTTCCATTCTGGTAAGCTTCCTTGTTGAGAAATTTAAGATAATTATTGCAATGTCACGTGTAGGTACTTTTATCCGCCATGTGTGTTGCCATTTCCAGTTAGTCTCGAGTCAAATTCAAATCAATATTTTTTTAGTATTTTGATGTATTATTCACATCTAAATGTACCCCACATGTGTAATTTATAAAATTACTATATGATCATTGAATTATTTAAATTAAGTATTTTTCTTTAAGGGGTTTATTTAGATGTTAATCTCTAATCGTCTCATTTGCATACCAAAGTACCGTGTATCTAAATTTGCATACAATAATACCAGCATTCCTGTACATAAAATGTTCAATTTGCCTGTACTCTAGACGCGACTGTCGTAGCTTGCAGAATTTCATTTTAGTAAATTTCGAATAATTTTTAGTTCATGAAAAATTAATTACTTTAATAGCTAAGAAGAAATTTATTGAAAAAAAAAGTTCATAATTGAGAACGTTGTTTGTTGAAATTGCTTACATTTTCGTTGATCTGGGCACATTGTCGGACTTTTTTCGGAGATTTCTTGGCTTTGATTTGACTTAAAACGGGAATTGTTAGTGCACTTTTTTCGGCCTGATTCCTTGCCTTGAAATAAGGCCCTTTACCAAATGAAATTCATATTAGGCTGAAATGAGTTTGTATGGAATTTCAGTAATAAATATAATAAGTTACTTGTCAAGTTGGCCGCTATCAGGCTAAGCCGCTACAAGGCTGTTTACACTACCTTCAACAAGTCGCCCTCCCTACTTTAATAAATACTTGAATCCCCTTAGGCGTAAAAAGAAAAGCGTTTGTTTCCGGTATCCCGACCTAAACTAAATTTTGACCTGACCCTAAATGATTTTATGGCCTTGGATAATGTTGTGTTGCTTTACTTTCAGAGTTCCTAAATGTAAAACCAGAAAGTGGTGACCTCAAGTACAGGGTGTGATTTGAATAGAGTTAAGATTGTTACTTTTTCTTTTGGATTTGATGGTAATTATGAATCTGAATTAATTTTCTGACATTGTTATTATAAACTTCACAGGAGTGATCAGAACCAAGCTTACTTGTGCACATCACTCTCACGTTCCGCTTTGCTGCACTGAATGGACACAAAAGCTAAAATAGAACAAATTGGTCTTTCACAGGGCAAACTACAGGATGGATTTTGACGAAACTTCACAGGAGTGATCAGTACCAAGCCTAGTTGTGCATATCGCCGACAGGTTCCACTTGGCTGCACAAAATGGCCACCAGAGGTAAAGATGGAAAAATCTTGCCCGACTTTCACAGGTCAAACTGCTGGCTGGATTTCGACGAAAGTTTGCAGGAATGATCAGTACCAACACTAGTTGTGCATATCGCTGGCAAGTCACTTTGCTGCTTAAAGTGGCCACCAGAGCTAAAAACAGAAAAATCTTGTCCGGCTTTGACAGGTCAAACTGCTGGATAGATTTCGATGAAACTTCACAGGAGTGATCAGTTCTTAGCATAGTTATGCATATCACTGACACGTTCTGCTTCGCTGCACAAAATGGCCGCTAGAGCTAAAGATATACATGGGTGGGAAACATACGCTTTTTTGACAAAAACACTTTCTAGTTACAAACAGTACTAGGGGTAATAACAAATGTAAAGAAATGATAAAATGTAGGGGATTTTCTTTGGTAGCAGAGTGCCAGAGCGCCCTTCTTAAAAGTGGAAGAGCAGGGGTCGCTTCCTGGCTGAGTCATACCAAATCATTAAGAGAATAGTTCAAGGACTAGTTAATCTGTTGTAAAATATGACTAGATAAGATATCATTTCACAAGACTTTGTATGATTTCCCAGTGAGGCTCCACTATAAAATGTGGCTTTGTGCTGTGCTCACTGCTACTAGACATTGTCGTTTTATGTGAAGTCTGACTGTGGACATCGAATGCGGACTGTCTAGGGAGCGTTTCAAAACACATTTATTCATTTATTGGTTTGTTTTGGTAAGCACCGTTCTTTACAGTATTTCTGTTATGTAACGGCAGACAGTTGGTCTAACCAGTGTTTCTAGATTGTTTACCGGTGTAGCGTGATTATCACACGGTCGTGACCAGGTCCACGGTTTATATATGTTTTTCAAAACCTGCCCAAATGCTTATTCTTTGTCCAATATTTGCAAAATTTTGCATATTAAATTCTCAAAGATAGCTTTTGTAACTTATTTGATTTGATTTTGATTTTATATTCCTTAAATTTAAATATATTGCTTTGAATATGCCCAATTTGACGTATTTTACCGGCTTTTATGGTGCTTCAGAAAAAACTTGCAGAACACAGTAACTTATCTTTTTCACGAATCAGATTGTCTTAAAACTTGCTAGAGGTGTTAAATATTGTGCATGGGACTGTTGTTTGTGAATAGCTACTCAAAATAATAAGATTTACACGCTCTGAAAATGACCTTTTTGTCTAAAAATCTACGAAAAACATGGCCGCGGTGTGCAAATAATGAGTTGCTTAATTCAAAACTGTACTAGATTCTATTATTTTTCAGTAAAACTTCTTGTTAATTTAAGACTCTAATAACTTGCTTGACATGCCCATAGGCAAATATCTGTTATCGGTGTAATTACACCTTTGGAGAAAAGCGTGATTCGCACGTTTAAATTTCATCATTCGCCGCCTGAAGGAACAAGATGGCGGAGCTTGCGAAATCGAAAGTAAGTAGATCTGCACTTTTTAAATAAAATATTGTAGATTCTAGATCTTTCTGATTGACAGTCACTGGTTTATCTTATTTATCTGTTTCCACATATAATATGGATCTAGTAGATTACATACAACCAGGTTAATAACACCTAGTGATACTCTTAAGTCAAGACTTAATTCTTCAGCCAAAGACTAGGCAGAGGCAGAGTAACATAATTTTACAATACTGGTAGATCTAGGTCTACTAAGCAGCTGTAGTTGTGATTTAATAGCTGTTTTCAACTACTGAAATTCGAAAAAAGTGATCCGTAATTAGGTGTTCAGTTGGAATGTAATCCAAACGGGATCCATATGGAAGAGAGGAGATATTGAGTTTTTTTTTATATGATATACTCTATGGGCAATTAATGTGACATTAATTGCCCATAGAGTGTATCATATAAAAAAAAATCTCAATATTATGTCCCCACTTGTGTTAAACACTCGAAAGACCAAAATATTAGAAGCAGTTTGTGATAAAATTTTCATCGCTGCTGACCCTTTAAATTCTATAGGTTTAAATGCCGATTGTGTCACAATTTTGAAATTAATTAAAAAAAGACTTAAATTTATCAAAAGGGGATTCGGTTAAGGTAAATTTTATCTAACGTCGCTTTGTGAAACAATTAACATAAGCTCTGTAGAGCTTTTGAGCAACCCCTTTTTAAGAACAGTTAAAACCAATTATACATTACCCCAAGCATTTGCGAGTACCCGTTTACAGCTGGGCCGACTGAGGCAATCGTGATAAAGTGCCTTACCCAAGGTCTCACCAGAATGGGAGTTGCCAGGGATCGAACCTAGGGGCTTCACCTCTATAGGACAGCGTATTAGCCCTATCAACCAATGCGTCCGCACGAGTTCCTCATTGATTTATGTTGTATGTAAGTTATTGGCTCAGCTCAATCCAGGGGTCGTAGGTTCGAGCCCCAGTGGGGTCAGGACTTCTCATATGACACTAGTACTGGTTATTCCAAGAAGCGGACTTGACATTGGTTCCAGTAAGCTTAAACTCTGCACATTTAAAGCAAAATACTCTTTTTTCATAACCAACATCTTACTCTCACCAATATTTCACATCTTGTGATGGAACCCTCTTCACAAAAATATAGTGAAAAAGAACAAAATTTTAATGTGGAACACTACAATTTTATAACCCCATTAGTTTTCAAAAGTCCTAATGTTTTTCTAAGATCTTTATCCTTTCAGCTGTGAAGACACAGTATGTTTTTTTGTTTAATAGATCAACTTTCTCAGACATTTGATGAATGTCTATACATGCACACAAAAATGTCCCCTTTGCAACTTTTTGGTTGTTAAGTGTCAGATTTCTTTTGTTTTTTTTTTAAATAAAATTAGATTATACTTTATTTGAGCCGTGCCATGAGAAAACCAACATAGTTGGTTTGCGACCAACATGGATCCAGACCAGCCTGCGCAGTCTGGTCAGGATTCATGCTGTTCGCTAACAGTTTCTCTAATTCCAATAGGCTTTAAAAGCGAACAGCATGGTTCTTGATCAGACTGCGCGGATGCGCAGGCTGGTCTCGATCCATGCTGGTCACAAACCCACTATGTTGGTTTTCTCATGGCACGGCTCATTTTCCTTGAAAGGGAGTTACAGTGGATAAAAAAGCAGCTTTCAACTTCACATATTAAGGACTGTTCAACATTCACAAAGACAGAAGTGGTGTCCCCTGTGCACCCTTTTTTGACATTCATTTAATTTACCATTATATAAGAAACTCTGGACAATTTAAAATTCATTGTTTGCATTTTTTTTTTCAGAACTAACCAGTTTTCAAGTTAAAAAGTGGAAACATCAATTTTTTTGCTTCTCAAGCTTTAAGTTTATCCACATATGTAAATGTTCACAAGTGAATACTGTGTAGTTGAAAAAAGTTACTTACTATGAACATATTCTATGAAAATATATTTTGCTGCAGTTTGTCCCCTGTGCATCTTCTTAGTAACATGATAAAGTATGTATGAATTTTACTGTCACATTTTACCATGAATGGCATTCTGTCATTTTCTACTCTCAGTAAGCAGTGCATGTAGAATAAATGATTTCAATTTGTTGGTTATGTTTAAAGTCACTTATTTTTCATTTAAAGGAACACATGCTGTTGAATAAGCATGTGTTTGTTGTGATTTTTTTTTATGAATAGTAAACTAATAATGAATTATTAATTAAACTGATTTTCAGTATGTGTCCCCTGTGCATCTGCAATATAACTCAATTTTGAGTTGAAAATTTTAGAAATTAAGATTACTGGACATTCTTGAAATTTGGCATGTTTTAAACATTCAAAATTTGAGGAAAAAATAGGTTTTATAATAATATGTTAATTAATTTTCATTAAGCAAAAAATCTTCTAGGTAAAATTTTATTTTCATGTCAGATTTGTGCAGAAAGGCTGATTTTAAAAACCAATGTCCACAAACATTTGATTGAATAAGTTTCAAACCATACACATTACACCTACCGTATATCTTATATGTTGAAAATATAACTGTTAATATATTTTCTTATCATAAAACACTGCAACATTTATCATCCATCATACTGCAATTGAAATTCACTGAACTTTAAATTAAAGGCTGAACTGTTTTTCTCAGCACTTTCCCAAAGTTATTTCCTTGAAATTTGAAGTATTTGCTATCATATAAAATAGGTGACCACCATAAGAAATAGGTTTTCAACTCTATGTCCAACTTTTTCTTCATTATTTTGAAAAACACTCAAATATAGAACAATCTGAACGTCCAATTATTTTGACTAAATTGGAATAGGTAAAGGTAAAGGTAATTTTTATTTACCTTTGCTTTGTGAAACAATTAACATAAGCTCCATAGAGCTTTTTAGCGGCCCTTTTTCAAGAACAGTTAAATACACAGAGCTAACTTGATTCTGTTTTACAGTTACAGTAAGTAATAAAGACACTGATTCTGGTGTGCCTGGTATGTGGCCTATGGGGATGATAAGGTCTGGTATTGGAGGTAAGGGCCAATACACAAGTCTGAACCATTGATAGACTTGCTTCTGTTTATCATAATAAGCTACTGTATAGCAAATAAATTGCAGGTGATATTTCTCACCTTTATAGCAAATCAGTTCTCACTTTTATAACAGTTCAGAAAGCTTGATTGAATTAGGGCTAAATAAACAAAGTGATAAGATAAAACAGTCTTTTTATCATATTTTTAATAAATCAAGTTTTTTTTAACAATTACATCTCATCATTGTTGTTTTGTTTTTTTATCAAAAATGTAAAAAATGCATTCACGCACTTAGCCTTTAGAAATAACAAATTATGTGTATCTTGAACAATGATATAATTTTATTGCTGGATTTTATTATACATAAAAGAAACGTTATTTAGACAACACTAGGGGAATTATGCATTTTTAATATATAAAATCCTTCTGTCCATTTATATCTATTAAAAATGCAACTGAACCTTCTTTAATTTCTAATAAAATTCAGTAATTATCATTTTTTTCTGGTTTTATTTCGTTACTTTTGATAAAAAGATCATAATCATTGAATAAACAAACTTGTAATTTCTCTTAAATAATTATTTTATTGTCAGTCAGGGGTGTAACTGTTTCAAGTTATCACAGTTAATAGCCCATTTGAGTTATTATGTTTACTTTCATAACTTGTTTCAGTTATCAGAAAATATAACAAAGCCCTCCTGTGTCAATTCCTTATTTTGAATGTGACTAATGCAATCATTTCCTGAATCCTTGGCCTTTTATCTTTCCAGCTATGCAGTAATTTTTTTTTACACAAGGCTGATAAAGTCTTAGCAAATGGTTTTAAAGCTATAAAACTCTTTATCATCCCATTATGTTCATCAGGTCATGATCAGACTAAAAGAGAATTTGATTAACCACAGTTTGCTACTAATTACAATTTAAAGGTCTCTTTGTGAGAACAGCAGAAAGGCTTTTTTTGAATAACTTACCTGGGTTATCTATATTTTATAACTAATACAGGTTATAAAATGCTTGAAAAGGTAACTGAAATAGGTTACATAACCTAATACAGTTACACCCCTGACTGATTGTTAAGGAGTGAGAATTGCTTTGCTATAAGAGTTATAATTTAACTGGCCAGGACATTACTCAACATGACTGAGCAATCAATATTAGTATATTATCAGTTAAAATAATTTTTTGTACATTCTGAAAAGAAAAAAGAAAAAAAAAACAGCAATGCAAAGCACAGGAAATAACCAATTTATCTGTAGGCAATAAAATTTATGATTCTCTGACAATAATTAGGCTACATGTCAAGTCTACAGGGGTTTTATTATTATTATTATTATTATTATTATTATATACCACATTTATATAGCACTCTTTTCATATAAAAATACGTTCAAAAGTGCTTTACATAAAAACATTTATATAATGTTCAATAAAAAAATGGGAATTGAACTATTATAGAAGAAATTAAAATTACATTACGGTAATAAGATACCAAGCATTTTAAATTGGAAGATAGGCCGATCAAAACATGAAACAAAAGTACAATATCATAAAACATTAACTGACCTATCAAAGACACAGGTCAGAGCAGAATAGAACAGAAGATATCTTACATTTTGAACAGACAGAATTAAACAGTATGATGTCTGCGAAATGCATCACAGCATGCAAACCGACCCGGATGATTGGGTCAATCGCTACCTAAACGGCCCGGAAAACATCCATGATACATCCCACAGAAAAAAAAAAAAAAAAAAAAAAAAAAAAAAAAAAAAAAAAAAAAAAAAAAAAACACCGCCAACATTATTCTGTCACACTGGAGTTCTTAATTAAAGTAATTAATTGGCCGGCAAAGTACCTACATTATAAATCAGGTAATCAGTGAGATGTTAGTTGCCAAAGAATTGTATGAAATAATGCGTCTTTAGCGCTTTTTTGAAACTTTGCACGGTCTTGCACTCTCTTATGCCAGATGGGAGGGCATTCCATAACCTCGCAGCAGCTGTCTGAAAGCTCCTGTCACCAAATCGTATTGTTCGACATTTGGGCACCACTAGTTTTAATGCATTATTCTGCGATCTCAGATTTCTGGATGGTGTATATATTTCTAGCATGTTCGCTACATAAGCTGGTGATTGATCTTTGAGTGCCTTATATGTATGTGTTATAATTTTGTATTCTACCCTACACTGCACAGGAAGCCAATGGAGTTCACGCAGAACAGGCGTTATATGGTCGTATCTGGATGTTCTGGTTACGATTCTAGCTGCCGTGTTTTGGACATATTGCAGTTTGTTCATTGACCGTTTCGGAATTCCATATAGAAGAGAGTTGCAATAATCCAAACGTGATGTAACAAGAGAGTTGATTAGAGATTTGGTTGCGTTTGCGGTTATATATTGTCTGATGTGACTAATTTGCCGCAACTGTGCATAGGAATTCCTACACACACTATTCACATGTTGCTCCATCCTCATGTTCGAATCCAGGAAAGCACCGAGGTTCCTGACACTGCCTGATTGTTTGATTTCAGAGCCGTCCACTTTCACAGATATGTTTGAAACAGATTGTGTCTTGTGTTCAGATGAAAATATGATTAATTCTGTTTTTTCAGCATTGAGTTTCAACATGTTATTATTCATCCAACTTACTATATCCTTTAAACAACTTTCAACGCGATGAATGGTCTCTTCAATAGACATTTTATTTATTGGTTTGAATGATTGATATAACTGCGAATCGTCCGCATAGAAATGATTGTTCAGTCCGTGCTTTCTGCAGATAGCTCCGACTGGTTTTGTGTACATTGTGTAGTTCTTTGGCCCCAGGACAGACCCTTGGGGTACACTGTACTTCATTAGCACTGGTTGTGATAGCTCGCCATCTATGCATACGGTTTGGTAGCGGTCACTAAGGTATGACATCATCCATGCGAGTGGCTTGCCTGTAACACCAAAGTGACGTTCAAGGCGATGAATCAACGTCCCGTGGTCAATAGTGTCAAATGCTGCAGAGAGATCAAGCATCACAAGAATAGTCACATTGTTCTTATCCAACGATTGAAGAATGTCATTTTGTTTTATGGACTCTAATCAGACTGGATCAGACATGATCTTGTATATTGGGGATTAAAAAGTCTGGTATTTGAGGGGTGAGTGGGGGAGGGGTCACTTATATAGGAGATTTTCTTTTGTCAATTCATTAAACCCAGAGGAAAAATCTCATTACAGCAAGTTTTGTACATAATATAATTATGTAAACATATATATTGAAAAATCTGTAAATTACGCCTCTAGTGCAACTCAAACCCACATTGATGAGAGGCAAGTGATTTGAAGCCGGAGATCTTAACCACTTGGCCACACTCACAGTGCCTCACACCAAAATGAAGGTGAAAGATTGAACTATACCTTGCTACTGTCTTGATAACTATTTGTGCATCATTATTCTTTTAAGATAACAAAATATGTAAAAGTTACTTTAAGTCTATGGTTATCTTCAAACAGGTTCAAATCTCTTAAACACTAATAACACTTTTTAGCTTGTCTGGACAATAGCAGCTTCATTTATGATTTGATTTTAACCAAACTTGCACACAACTTGTATCACCACAAGATCTTGGTTCCTTCCTTGAACTGGCCAGATTCCATCATGGGTTTCAGAGTTATGGCCCCTTAAAGGTCCAAAATTGGCTATTTTGGCTTTTGCAGCCATATAGAGACTTCATTTATGGTTTTATTTGATACAAACTTCCAAAATATCTTCAACAACAATAAATTTTGGATTTCATTTGGCAGATCCTTCTTTTGTTCACTTATAATATTTTTTTTTTACTTCACATTTTAGGTTACTATAAAAAGCTTATTTTAGTAACTTTTTTATTATTGGCCTGTTTATGCAGTTTAAGACTCTTCACTTTTAGACTTCTGATAGCAAGTATAATTATACCTAATTCTGTAATTGAAATCTTATTGTTATGTGCTTGCAAATTGGAAAATATGATGAACATGTTGAATTTCTTTCTATTTTGTCTCTTGGAACCCAGCCTCATTTTATTATTCTGCACATGTGCATGTCTAAGTAACTATACTAAATTAAAAAATAGATTTATAAAATAAACACATTTTAGAAAGATTTGCAAAACTCCTTTTTTATGCAAAACTATTTGATGGTATATTGAAATTAAAAAGCAGAATGGTCTTTGTTAATAGGCAAATTCCCTCTCTTCTTACTTATTCAAATTCCCTTTCTCCTTTCTTACTCTATATACATGTCAGTTTTCACTGGTATTTTTTTCAAATATTATTAAAAATGTTCTTACATTAAATGCATTTTAAGCTCATCTGAGCATGAACACATGGGTGCCAGAGGGCATGGTCACTTTTCCTGATATGTATATATATATAGATATATATATATATGAAACCGCTGTTCCAGTTTTGAAATAATTTTACACAAATGGGCCTTTTTGTGACCTTCTATAAAGACTGTACAACTGTACAAATTATTTTTTTTTGTTATAAACATGGGTGTCAGGGGTAATTATCACTTTTTCCATATTTGTAATATTGGAAACTGTTAAAATGTTCTGGTCAGAAACAGCAGGGTAAATTTTAAAACAATTTTACACACATTTGCCTGTGATATATAAGGGTTTAACTGTCAACCATTATTGTTCAGCTTATTCCTTTTTGTTCAGAAATCCTGGGGTTGTCATAACTTAATATTCACCAGTCCTAAGTATTACATTTTCTACATTAACATTTTTTTCAGAAGGGCTCTCATGTTATTACTAATACATATTTATTAAATAAAGCATGTGTTCCAGATCATTTTACTCAGGAGTTTTAATGTATATATAGTTACTACAAAATTAATGCTAACTAAAAAATATCTTTCATCATTATACATTATGTTATCGACGGTGAAACTTTATATAACTAAGAAAATGACCATTGATACTTTCCCATTTATTGATATTGAGTTAAATTAATATTAACTAAAAATAGTATATTCCAAGTGGTGACTTTTTTTCATAAAATAAAATTGTTGTATGCATTTCAGATATTTTCTCATAGCTGATCCATCCACTGTAACAAACCTATATTATCAACACATATAAATGCATATTTCAGATTGGTACTTGAAAGTCAATGGTTGATCATGGTGACCATCTTTAATTTAATGGGGAAAGATTAATCAACATTTGCAGCTGGACAGGCTATCACCACAGTTCAATGATTTAGGTAAGGATGGACATTCTTACAGATCTATATGAACATGGTGAATGGTTCTTTATAAAAGACTATATAAGTTACAAATCTCATAGACTAGCCACTAGACTGGTAATTAAGAATTAGTAAAAACAAATTCAACCTTTGTCATTTTTCTTACTTTGATGTAATAGTGTCAGATGCCAGTCTAATTTAGTGATTTGGTTTTGGAGAAATTACTTTTAAGTAATCACAGGATGCAGACTAGCTATATTCACAATTTTTGAAATATTTTTTTTAATATATTATAATCTAGGAGCTAGTCAACAAATATCAGTGTGTTTACTGGCAAACATGCCATTAGTGCATTATATAGACATGATAATTTGTAGTGTCAGTATTACAGATATGTTAAAAGGAAAAGTATGACAATAGGATTTGGAAAAAAAACGCCCATATTAAATTTTATCAAAGTTCTTAGACTTTAAAATCATTCTAATGTTAAGATTTAGAGAGTAAAATACTTAGAGTTTGTAAAGTAGTTAAAGTGTTTTCATTATATTATGTATGTATGGTGACAGTTGACATAAAATATTTATGATAATGCAAAATTTCTCTTGTAAGGAAATCTGGAGAACTTTTATGAATATTGAAACCTATGTCTTTGAACTTGGAATACTTACCAAAATGCAGGTACAGTGTATGTAGAAACTGAGTCCTTTATTTGCTTTTATAACATGTTATTGTTTGTTTTTACCTCTGTGCTTTATATCATCTTTGCACTATAGATTTTTTCTTACAAGTAATCTAAAAAATTAATATACTTCCAGTTAAGACAATGAAATAGAAGAACTTCATGCTAACACTTGCATCAGTGGAAGTACTTCTTATTGGATAGAGAACTTTTCAAGGTCAGTGATATTTGTAATGTTTTATATCAATATTTTGTTTTGCCTATTACGCTCACCTGTCACATAGTGACAAGGTGAGCTTTTGTGATCACCCGTCGTCAGTCCGTGCATCCGTCTGTCCGTGCGTCCGTACGTCAATAATTTCTTGTCTGCACGATAGTGGTTTCATTTATGATTTTATTTTAACCAAACTTGCACACAACTTGTATCACCATAAGATCACAGTTTCTTTCTTGAACTGGCTAGATCCCAATATGGGTTCCAGAGTTATGGCCCCTGAAAGGGCCAATATTAGCTATTTTGGCCTTGTCTGCACAATAGCAGCTTCATTTATGATTTGATTTTAACCAAACTTGCACACAACTTGTATCACCATAAGATCTCGGTTCATTTCTTGAACTGGCGAGATTCCATTATGGGTTCCAGAGTGATGGCCCCTGATAGGGCCAGAATTAGCTATTTTGACCTTGTCTGCACAATAGCAGCTTTATTTATGATTTGAATTTGATCAAACTTGCACAAAACTTGTGTCACCATAAGATCTTGGTTCCTTTCTTGAACCGGCCAGATCCCATAATGGGTTCCAGAGTTATGGCCCCTGAAAGGGTAAAAAATTAGCTAATTTGACCTTGTCTGCACAATAGCAGTTCATTTATGATTTGATTTTAACCAAACTTGCACACAACTTGTACCACCACAAGATCTTGCTTCCTTTCTTTAACTGGCCAGATTCCATCATGGGTTCCAGAGTTATGGCCCCTTTAAGGTCCAAAATTGGCTATTTTGGCTTTTGCAGCCATATAGAGACTTCATTTATGGTTTTATTTGATACAAACTTCCAAAATATCTTCAACAACAATAAATCTTGGATTCCATGACAAATCAGATCCAATCATAGGTTCCAGAGTTATTTTATATCTGATTACCTCCCCTGATTGTAATCAAAATGGATTTATATCAGTAAATACTTACAGGACTTATTTGAAATTTCATTATTGTTATTAGTTGGACTGAGACAATCAGGGTAGATAACTATGGACTGATTTTATGTCAAATTACCTCCCTTTATTTCAAATTAAAATTGTTATATCTCCATAACTAATGAAGATACTGATCTGAAATTTCATTTATGTCAACAGATGTATTTGGCAGATCCTTCTTTTGTCCACTTACAATATTCTTTTTTTAATTACTTCCCTTTTACGTTACTATAAATAGCTTATTTTTAGTAACTTTTTTATTATTGGCCGTAGGGAAAACACAAGACCAGTTTTCTGTGGTACAACATGGATGGTACCTCCAATTTTTAGGTGTATTCTAACATATCTATACCATGTAAGATTTTTTTTCTTTTTGGTTAAATTTCTTCCCTTTTTTGTTACTGTCCTTTGGACATAGATATTTTTTCTGAGGACCTTCTTGTCCTCAAGTGCAATGATAACAGGTGAGCGATATAGGGTCATCATGGCCCTCGTGTTAAACTCATCTTAATGGAGCTGTGAACTGCATAGGTGGATTATCCATCATACACAATGTTTAGCTCGACTACTCAACCTGGCGTAAGCATTGGTTCAAGTTTATTTCTTAAGTTGAATATATTTTAGCTTTCAAAGATACTGTATGCACATGTTTGACCAGGGACACTGTCAGCAATATTTTCAGAGTGATGCCCCGTTTTTATTTAGAAATTTGATTAATATTATCCATAATGATAATTATCTCTGCAATGCATTGCAGTAAGGGCCAATTTACAAGGCTAGACTATTGATAGACTAGCTTCTGTTTTATCATAATAAGCTACTATAAAGCTACTGTTCAGTACACCGATTGCATGTGACAATTTTCATCTTTACAGCAAATCACTTCTTACCTTTACAACAAGTTTAGAAAACTTGATTAAATTAGGGCTTAATAGTGATATGATACAATAGTACTTTCATTTTATGATGAATCAAGTTTTATTACAATGATATTTAATTAAAACATAATGGATCGCTTCATTAATTTCTAATAAAATCCAGCAGTGATAATTTTTTCTGGTTTTATTTTGTTACTTAGATTAATCATAATAATTGAATAAAAAGTACTTGCCACCTCTTATTGTGTTTTAAATACATATTAATTATTTTTGTTAGATACAGGTAAAGTTTTACTAAAAGGATGAGAATTGCATTGCTGTAAGAGTTAAATTTTAATTGGTTGGGACATTACTCAACATGACTGAGAAATTACAATTAGTATATCATCAACTAAAAAATGTGTATATTCTGAAAAAAGCTGCATTTCAGTCAATAAAATGCAAAACACTGGAAATAACCAATTATGTATGTACATATCTCTAAAATTTATGATCCTCTGACATGGACTACATGTTAAGTCCACAGATGTTTTATGGATCCTTATCAAATTGGTTTGGACAGGCTCCTGTTTAGTGGGGATTATAAATATATAGGGAATAGATTTATGCTAGTTGACCTATAAGAAAATGTAGGCTAAAATTGTCCAGATATTGATAAAAATAAGCTAGTTTGATCAGAATTTGGTAGAAAATGAGCATTTACATAAGATCTTGTCACCAAACCTACCAAAAACCAAGTTAGGTAACTCTTGGTTGAAATTATCTTGAATTATGGTCCTTTTTTGACTTAAAAGAATTGAGCACAAGAACTAACACTATCATGAGTTATATCATGTGTTTTCTTGTTGTTGTTTTTTTGTTTTCTTGTTGTTGTTTATTTGTTTTGTTTTCTTGATTTTTTTTGTTGTTTTTTTTTTGCTACATTAAAATGTTGAATGTCAGTGTGGCCTTCATATAAAGTAGCATAATTATTAAGCATAAAGCAGACTTGTTAAATTTTTAAAGAATGATTTTTTAAGGAAAATGTTTTAGATCAAACCAAATTTAGCTATTTCAGTATGCAATGTATTTGTCATTTGATACTGCAATTAAGTGACATCATTATGAAATATTTTTCTATCTATTTTAGGTCAGACGTCGGCTTTAGAAGTTGCTTTCTTGGCACATCATGCTGTCCAGTGGAGTTCATACCATATACCAAGCCTTTATACATGGTCAAAGAAGATGAATTTGTTATTCAATTTATGAAATTTGATTTAACGAGGACTTTCATATATAATGATTATATTCAGCAGATTATCTTCAAGTGTGCACTTTATAGAATCACAGTTTCTAGGAGGTTTTCAGTTTAAAGTTAGATTAATTGAAAAGTAAGGAAAGCTATCATACTCACCATTGCATCGGCATTGGCATTACACCAGTGTAAAGTTTTTCTTACCAGTCCATATTTTAGAAGGACCTTTTGGAAGTATTGAATCTTACAACAGTAATGTATCATCATTATACCATGTTTTAGGCAAGAGTACATAACTCCATCAAGGATTTGACTGAACTATGGCCCTTTGAAACTTTTGTCACATGTTTATAATAATAGTCTCTATAGGCAAGAGTTAATAACACTATAGTGTATTTTGGATGAATTATATCCCTTTTGGACTTTGAAATTGGTTTAGTTTTAGTACAAGTCCACATCTTGACATATAGCTTTGAATCTTTCAACACTATGTATTACCATTACAATAATACAGTTTTAAGTATATATAGGACTCATTTGAAATTTCATTATTGTCATTAGTTGGACAGAGACAATTATTGTAGATTATATCGATTGATTTTATGTCAAGTTACATCCTTTTCATTTCTTGTTAAAATAGATGTATCTCAGTAACCAATGAAGATACTGATTTGAAGTGTCATTTATGCCATGAGATGGACTCAGACAATCAGGGTAGATAACTTTTGACTGAATTTATGACAAATAACCTCCCTTTATTTTATGTAAATGATTATATATCTCAGCAGCATCTAATGAAATTGCTTTAAAATGTTATGTAAGTCTTCCAGGGTAAGAAATAGACATGCCAGTGCAAAAATGCAGCATTTGAGTCTAGGACCCTCAAACATGATATGGAGATTGGCACTGACTAGTGTGTGACCCATAGATCAAAAGGGACTGTTACAATGAATTTTTTATCCTGATGATATTTAATGTGTAGCACTCTCGTCTAAAGTATTTTTGATTTATTAGGAAAACAGCAGTGTTGGACAGAATTGGATGAAAAGTACATTGTTAGAACTTAAAATATGCAACATGAAGGTGAATATAGGTAAATTTATAAATTCTCACCACAGGGTGTGTGGGTTAGTGGCTTTGATTTGTGCAAATTCAGTACATAGATCTATAACCTTAGTCTGCTGAGAATTTCTTCCCTTAAATGATGGATAAGTCTTTAATATTGAAATAAATTTGCATCTGTGCTTCTATGGCATTATTAGGAAAGACACGTTATTATACATTATACATTGTAACAGTTGATGTTTAGATCCTATAATTGTAAAACATAAAATAAATGTTGAAAGTTTCATAAAAGATCGTTTCTTTAATATGATTTTCCATTTAACTCCCATCTAGTTTAAACCCATCCAGTTTGTTAAACACTTCTTGAAAAATATTTCTAAAGAGTCTTAGAGTTTCATACCTGATAAATATAAATGGTCAAATATGGCTATAATTGACCTTGTCATTGAATGTGGGATTTTAAAATAATTTGGAACAATTCTCCACCACCATGAGAGGGCGTATCGCGCGCAACACCTGTGTCAATATCTCAAAGGTTTAGGTCACACTTGGAGTTTAAAGGTCAAATATGGCTATAATTGACCTTGTTCGGACAATAACTTTGTCATTGAATGTGGGATTATAAAATAACCTGACACAATTGTTTTATTTGGCACAAATGTTTGTCTCAGTGAGACAGAATTTCGTGTGCAACTCCCAGTCCTTTTGACAGCCGGCAGGTTCGACATGTTGCCCTTGGGCATCTCGTTTTCAAAGTATATATGTCTAATACTAAGACCGCCTGTGCGATTATCACGGCTATACCCGAAACCGTGTGATTCTCACGCCGTTTTTTTCAAAGGATGTGGCTTTGATGCACACGCCCGGTTTGATACGCGCCTGAATACCCAATTCTTTATACCCGTTTATGCAGAAATCATTCCTGAATAATTTTATTTATCATATTGGTATATATGTCTAAAACTAAGACCACCCGTGCGATTATCACGGCTATACCCGAAACCGTGTGATTCTCACGCTGCCGCGTAGTTATCGCAAGATACGGAAAACTTAAGACAACTTTTAATATGAAATACTTTATTACTTTTCCCATTTTTTTTTCAAAATATGTTGCTTTGATGCTCACTTTAGAGTTGCTACGCACCTGAATATTAAGTAAATAAATAAATAAATAAATACCCCGCAAAAAATGCCTAGTACCCGCCCAGGCCCAGCATTTTTTTATAATTTATCAGCTCGTGGTTAAGCATTTCAGTCCAATTTAGGTAAAATATATTGTCAATGAATAACTGAAACTATTTTAAAAAGAAAGGCACATATTTTCATGAAAAAAAAACCCTTTTTTTTCAAGGTATGTGGCTTTGATGCTCACCTCCGAATTGATACGCGCCTGAATAGCCAATATTTTATACCCGTTGATGCAGAAATCATTCCTGAACAGTTTTATGTATCATTTTGGTAAATATGTGTACAACTAAAACCGCCCGTGCGATTATCACGGCTATACCCGAAACCGTGTGATTCTCACGCCGCCGAGTAATTATCACATTATACGGAAACCTTTTAAGACAAATTTTAATATAAAATACTTTACTAATTTTCCATTTTTATAAAATATGTGGCTTTGATGCACACGCCCGATTTGATACGCGCCTGAATACCAAATTCTTTATACCCGTTTATGCAGAAATCATTCCTGAATAATTTTATTTATCATATTGGTATATATGTCTAAAACTAAGAATCACGGCTATACCCGAAACCGTGTGATTCTCACGCTGCCGCGTAGTTATCGCAAAATAAGGAAACCTTAAGACAACTTTTAATATGAAATACTTTATTACTTTTCCCATTTTTTTTCAAAATATGTTGCTTTGATGCTCACTTTAAGAGTTGCTACGCACCTGAAAATTAAGTAAATAAATAAATACCCCGCAAAAAATGCCTAGTACCCGCCCAGGCCCAGGATTTTTTTTTATAATTCATCAGCTCGTGGTTAAGCATTTCAGTCCAATTTAGGTAAAATATATTGAATAACTGAAACTATTTAAAAAAGAAAGGCACATATTTTCATGAAAAAAAAATTTTTTCAAGGTATGTGGCTTTGATGCTCACCTCCGAATTTATACGCGCCTGAATAGCCAATATTTTATACCCGTTGATGCAGAAATCATTCCTGAACAGTTTTATGTATCATTTTGGTAAATATGTGTACAACTAAAACCGCCCTTGCGATTATCACGGCTATACCCGAAACCGTGTGATTCTCACGCCGCCGAGTAATTATCACATTATACGGAAACCTTTTAAGACAAATTTTAATATAAAATACTTTATTAATTTTCCATTTTTATAAAATATGTGGCTTTGATGCACACGCCCGATTTGATACGCGCCTGAATACCAAATTCTTTATACCCGTTTATGCAGAAATCATTCCTGAATAATTTTATTTATCATATTGGTATATATGTCTAAAACTAAGACCACCCGTGCGATTATCACGGCTATACCCGAAACCGTGTGATTCTCACGCTGCCGCGTAGTTATCGCAAGATAAGGAAACCTTAAGACAACTTTTAATATGAAATACTTTATTACTTTTCCCATTTTTTTAAAAAAATATGTTGCTTTGATGCTCACTTTAGAGTTGCTACGCACCTGAATATTAAGTAAATAAATAAATACCCCGCAAAAAATGCCTAGTACCCACCCAGGCCCTGGATTTTTTTTATAATTTATCAGCTCGTGGTTAAGCATTTCAGTCCAATTTAGGTAAAATATATTGAATAACTGGAACTATTTAAAAAAGAAAGGCACATATTTTCATGAAAAAAACCTTTTTTTTTCAAGGTATGTGGCTTTGATGCTCACCTCCGAATCGATACGCGCCTGAATAGCCAATACTTTATACCCGTTGATGCAGAAATCATTCCTGAACAATTTTATGTATCATTTTGGTAAATATGTGTACAAGTAAAACCGCCCGTGCGATTATCACGACTATACCCGAAACCGTGTGATTCTCACGCCGCCGAGTAATTATCACAATATACGGGAACGTTTTAAGACAAATTTTAATATAAAATACTTTATTAATTTTCCATTTTTTTAAAAATATGTTGCTTTGATGCTCACACCCGAGATTCTTCACACCTGAATATTAAAAAAAATATACGCCATTAAATGCTGGAATTATTCTTGAAAAAATTAATACATCGTACTCGTATTTTATATATGTTTTAAACCAGGAAGGTCTAATACGTATCAGTTGTTCCAGCTTAGACTAACAACGTCCGTTTGATTTTAACGGCCACACGCCGAACCGCAAAAATGCAAAGTAACCGCCCTGCCCTGTTTATTTTAATGAATCAAGTCGTCGTTTAACATTTGATTTTAAAGCACTACACGGAAAAATCACTTCGAAATTTATTCCACAGGATGCTGTGTTGCCAGGCAGATAATTGCTCAATACAGAATAATTATTTTCTTTAAATAGAAATAGATATTTTTTCATCAAAATGTTATTCCTTTTTAGTGTGCACCCTTGCGATGGCCTCAAGCCACGCATCAGAAAATAGATGCAGAAGTCATTCTGAGTCATTTTTGCATTATATAGGTATATCATATATACATACAATTACGCCGCCTGCATAGACATTTATCTTAGTATACCCTGACTAGCCGCCCCTTGAATTTTTTAAGTTCGTATCAGTTACTAGCCGCCCCTGGATTATTAAAGATTGTATCAGTTCATAATATTCGGTTTAAAAAAAAATGTACGGACACGTATTAACACTATTCTAAAAAGGTTCTAAAAAACAACACTTTCCTTTTTCTTAAAACTATGTTGCTTTGATGCACACACCGAGTTGCTACGCACCTGAATATTTAATATCATTCCCGATAACCTTGTACGTGGTTTTTGTATATATGTCTAAAACTAACAACACCCGTGTGATTTTAACATACGCTGTACGTCATATTTCTCTATCAAAAAGGCGTCAATTATAATCCACCCCTGGTTTCTATAGCTCATCATAAAACATTTCGTTTTATTGCAGTACACAAACATATTTATAATTGATTTCGAAGGTAGATAGATTTCTTTATTTCTTTCAAAAAAGGAGAGCATGCAATGCTATAATTATGTTTCCACGCACATAAATAGTCCGCTTATACAGAGTATAATTGTTTCCCTTAAATAAAAATTTTACCAAAATATTATTATATTTTAGTATGCACGCACGTGTTTTCCCCATCATTTCCGCCCCTGGATTCCTAATATTCATATCAGACTAATTTAGATAACATATTGAAACTATTCTAAAAAGAAAGACTTAATTATATTTATGGAAAAAAATCCCATTTTTTTTTTCAGGGTATGTGGCTTTGATACACAACCCCGAATTGATACGCGCCTGAACACCCAATTATTTTATACCCATTGATGCAGAAATCATTCCTGAATAATTTTATGTATCATACTGGTATATATATCTAAAGCTAAGACTGCCCGTGTGATTATCACGGCTATACCCGGAACCGTGTGATTCTCACGCCGCCGCGTAATTATCACACGCGTGGTAATATTACCACGCGTGTGATATTCACGCGACACCGGTACAAGTAAACCTGTTCTCAGCAAGTAACGGTTGCTGTTTTCTTTCATGGAAAATGTTAAAATGTAACGAGCAAACTATTTTTAAGTTGCTTCAACACAATGACAAGTCACACTCATTAACTGTGCATACAGAAATTAGACTGGTCGGAGACCATGTAATGACAGTTTGGTGATCATCTGAAGTTCATTTTAGCTTAGTGTAGAGATTTTAAACTATCAAAATGTGTATCCCTAGAGGATGAAACTGGTAGAAGCCGCGCATTTCATTTTCAGTGACTACAATTATGTGCTTAAAGTGCGCAATCATAAACAAATTATCCTCTCTTTTACATTATTTTTCTCGACTGTCTCTTATACATTAAAGTGCTCGCCAATATATAATCATGCTTGAGAGATATTTCAAAAACGATTTTTCTCCCTTGCTGAGAAAATAAAACGGGGAAGTTAATGCTAACTTACAACAAAGAAACATATACTGCAAGGGCGTAGCCAGAGGGGGAAGGGAGGGGTGCGACGGGTGCGATCAAACTCCCTTTTCGGCAAAGCTTACATTTTTCATTTTATCAAAATACCCTTGAATGTTCATTTTTTTGTTTTCGGCCCGCTACGCTCGCCAACTTGCCTATATTTACTATTATTGACGCTGTAACCTTTATATAAAGTCTGATTATGATTCTTTGTTATAGAATATGATTTTTAGGAACGTTAGAGCATTACTTTTATACGAACCTGATTATGTATTGACCTTTTCACAATAGCGGAAATGAAGTTTACATTTACATTAAGTTTCTAAAACATGATGTTAAATAAATAATGTAAACTTTGTAACTGAATACTATAAAATTTATTAACGGTGTTATGTGAAAATTTCTAACAGTGTTATGTGAACTTTAGTGTAAAAATCAAGGATCAGATATCAGTGAGAAATGGTTTAGCGACAGGACCCGTACATCTATGTTTGCTACTCATTTTATTCAAAAATGATTTTAAGAGTAATAACTCCGCAAACAATATTTCGAGCGGACGTGCCAATGATAACAAGGCTTTATACCAAGCAATTCCTACTATCATTGAATTCTGGACTAGAATTTTGAAATGAAGCATTGACAAAAAATGCTAGCAGGGTTTTTTTCCCCTATAAATCTTCCTCCAGTAAAAGGAGGTAATTCGAAAGCAAAGAAAGTACCTTTTCCCCAATGCTGAATTAAACATTCCCAAATTAGTGTTACCTTCTAGGAATTTTGCCGGTTAAAATAGTTTTGCTAATTTGTATGTATATTTTGGTCATTAAAACAACAGTTACACTGTTGAAGAATTACTGAAATGCAGTCCATTAATATTTTACACAAAAATATCTTTACATAGATTTTGTTTATATGCAAATTTTCTCGAGTAAAACAATTTTCAAGAGCATTTTTCTAATTCCACTGGTGTTGATGGCGTTCCCAAAATGATGAAAAAGAACCTGTTTACATAATTTCTATCTCTAATAATGAGATACAATTAATTCGTCAAATCATTCAACGTACAATCCATAACTGATGAATAATATAGACCTGCAACTATCATTCCTAAGAGGTTTCAGTCAAATCGCACAAACAGTATACTAGCAGAAGTAGTCCGAAAAATTTTTGTTTTCAGTAAAATGAATAATGGACATAACTCCGGACAAATATTTTGAGCAGTATGTACCAACGATATGCATATCTTATTTCAATAAATCCCTTAGGCTTCAATGAAATTTTGGAGATGAATTACAGAAAAAATCTCTTCATAGACTTTATGTATGATAATCAAAGGGCCATTACTCACTACAAGATCATTTAAATATGAACCTCGTAATACATGCCCAGCTATAATTTGTACGGATCTTTACTATGAAATTGTTTTCAAATTCTGCAAATTATAAAGCAGTTCGGACAAATTTCATTCAAAAACTACTTTTAAGGGACCCTAACTCCACCAAAAAACCCCGAGGATACGCACATCAAGGCTTCATAATATCACTTCTGTGAAGTTCCGTTTAAATCCTAGCAGAGGATTTTGAGAAGCTAGATCAGACTATATGAAGACGGACAGACGGACGTACATATGACGACGGCAGAAACAAAATGTATCAAATGAAATGGGAAACATAGTTTATGGATCTTTTTGTAAAATTGCTATCTCTTTTTAAAAGAAATATTATTCTAAGTACATGTATATTTTTTAGAGCTCTTGATAAAGCACTTTGCTCATGCTTGGTTAAAGTAACTGTTCTAATGTCTTATGAGCATATTTCTTTACTAACATTCATTTAAATTGTCCCAAATTTAATTACTTCCTATACAGACATAGAACATAATCAAGACTCGGTTTCATTCAGTCTGTTTATATAATACTTGAATGACGTTATGTCATGAACAAAGTCAGCTACTGTAACAGTGAGTGAAATACAAGTACGTCTTGAGAAGACCCCCAGGTTTTACAGCACATTCACAGTTCATTGTTCACATCAACTTAAGCCGACAATGTCTACTAGTAACACTGCCGTTTATTTGACTAGAAAATTAAGATGCAACACTAATATACACTTACAAATTGAGCAGTGTTTTTTTTTCGGTAATATTTACTTGAAAGGAATAATATTTTTATTATAATCAGTTGGTGTTGCTTGTCGTTGAATTATCTGTTCTACAATTTTTTACTCTTTATCCCACTGTTTATCAGGATTCCGATTTATACCAAAATCATTATTTAAAGCCTTCAATCCATTATGTGGAAGAAAATACCAGACACTTCCTCTATAAATGCAGTCACTATACACTATACTGTGCACAACCATATTAACATTTTGTACACAAGCTGTTGTTCGGTTTATAAAGTTTGGTGGTTTTAGCCCCTGAAAAAAGTTTATGAGGGCCGCAATGTTAATGCTTGGATACAAGGACTTTATTAAAGTTTAAACATCCCTGGTTCATCTGGGTGCTGTCTCCAAAAAATATATAACCATTATATGCAAATTATAGAGGTCAAAAGTTCATGCGTTAAAACTGATATTTTCACATTATTTTCGGCACTGATGCAATGATTCATAAACAATTTTACATTATACAGGATTTGATTTACAGTTATAGGTTTAAATTAACCATACACTTGTAATAAATCAATAAATTATGACTAGCACTCGAATTGTATGCTCATATATAAAGGTTAAAGATCATGGGGTATGTGTACAGAAATAAACAACTAACCGCATTTGAAAATTTTCCTATATCTTTGCAAATTCTGTATATACAATTTTGAAATTTACCATACTTATAGAACAAAGTGGTGTTAATAACATAATACAATTTCAAAAATATTAAAGAACGTCAACATATAATTCTATTCAATTTACTAACTCACCCCATTTGTAAAAAAAGGTCACAAAAACACATAAAAGCTGTGTTTTAGTTAACAAGTGAATAACATTTGTAAGAATACGAACTGTTCATACTAATATTTTTTTTCTAGCAAATGGTTAAATATAACTCGAACGATGCATGCTGCTTTTAGGAAAAGTAAGTTAACGAAGTTATTTCATTATCTTCCTTAAATACGGTTTCGTTTTTAGTATGTAGTCATACACATTGTAAACATTTTTTTTTACTTTTTGTGACATGTCAAAAATTGGTTAAAATCGTAAAATAAATGAATATTATATCTGAAAACGTGTTTTGGTTTTGTTGAAAGTTCGGCATTTTATCAATAACACATTGTTCTGAGTGTACACTACATTTCAAGAATTATTTTATGTTATTTTCTAAAGATATTGGCAAACAATATGGGAGCACTTAGCTATTTTGTTCAGTATATATTAGTTACATACAATTTTAGAAAAGCTTTTATTTTACAGATTAAAAACGTTCCAGTAAATCTTTATGTAATACTTGCATACATATTATCATGAAATACTGTTGAAGTTCACCTTCTGACAGAACATGTTGTAAAGTTTTAAATGTTTCTTTCCGTTGCTTTATTAGCTTGACTTTTCGAAGAAAAAAAAATAGAGCTAAATTGCACTCGCCCCAGCGTCGGAGTCGGCCTCGCCGCCGGTTAAAGTTTTTGATAAAATCAAATATCTCTGTTACTATCAAAGCTATTGACTTGAAACTTAAAATAGTTATTGACTATCAAAGTCTACACGAGGAGAAACAATCCCCACAACTCCGGTTGGAAGTTTGATCAAAGTCTACACCAGGAGAAATAATCCCGATTACTCTGATTTGAATTTTGATAAAATTATGCCCCTTTTGACTAAGAATTTTGGTCAAAGTTTTTGATAAAGTCAAATATCTCTGTTACTGTCAAAGCTATTGACTATCAAACTCTACACCAGGAGAAACAATCCCCACAACCCCGATTTGAATTTTGATGGAGTTATACCCCTTTTTGACTAAGAAGTTTTTGATAAAGTCAAATATCTCTGTTACTTTCAAAACAATTGACTTTAAATAGTTATTTACTATCAAAATCTATACCAGGAGAAACAACCTCCCTAACTCTGATCTGAGTTATGCCGCTTGTTAACTTAGAATTTTTGGTTAAAATTCTATTAAGTTTGTACTGGCAAAGCTCTAATTCAGATTCAAGCAATGAGAAAAGTCGAGCGCGCTGTCTTACGGATATCTCTGGCTTGTTTTTTTGGGGTGAGACTACCTAACCAAATATTTCTTATTTCTTATCAAGATAATATCCTTTATCTAACTAATGCAATCAGTTTGATCATACAGATGCTTCTCAGTTTAAATGTCGCAAATATATGTCAAAGGTCGCAGTAAATGCTACGAAATATAAATAAGCATGATCATATTGCTTACTGAAAAGATACATAACCGTGCATATAAAAGGGTACTATTTATCAACTACAACAATGCTTACTTTTATTGATAAACCATTCAACCATGTTAATATTTGAAAGAACAGAAAAAAATGCCAATGAATTATTCTTTTCTCTTTTCAGAAGGGTGAGGTATATTATTTCATTCTTTGATTAAAAATCGTCATGTATCTGAAATAAGCTTTAACACAAATAAACGCATATTCTTTAGAAAGATTCAGGATATAAGCTTGTTTAGTTATGTAAGCTATATAAACTTTTACCCCGCAGAATAGAAACGATCTCAATCTAACCTTCTGTTGCATTTAACGGAAGATATTTCTTAAAGTGGCACGTACAAAAACGTTCACTGTTTAGAGCTTTGTTGGCTTGATATAACAAAAAGAATGTGTTTTTTTGGTGTACAATTCCCTAAATTGTTCTCTTAAGAAACAATCCCTTAAACCATTTCTTGGAAAATATTTTAAAATGGATTAAAATGGGGTAATTTAAAAGTAACTATCAGAACCAATCGTGATTTCATTTTTGAATTAGTTCTAAAACTGATGAAAAACATATTTATTATACTATATTATATAAAAGGGAAGTAATTGCATGTAAACAAAAAACTAAAAGGAAACTTAATATGGGTGCATGTGAAATTGACCTTTGCACATATTGTTTATAATGGTGAATATTTAAGTGGCGTCGGTGGAATATACCAACAAATATTGCAAGCCAATATATGTGCTATGTAAGGATGATGTCGGCCTGTATGTGGGAGTCGCTGAACATTTACATTTACTTGTAAACTCATGTTTATAGAACAATATTCAGTATTGTCAAATAATTCGCTTATATGAAGTTAACAGAATAGCGGCACAGGGCAATGGGTTTATATTAACTTTTGGAACTATTTAACTGAGTTTCTATATGAAAACTCATCTAGGTTATCGGTATATAACACAACATTTACTTGTTTCAATATAAAAGTTTTAAGAAAGGTTCTTGTTTAAAGTGGGTAGTGGACGAAAGTCCCCGCCTGTAATGGATGGAACAACTTATTTTCAGCGGAGCCCATGGCACGTGTAATATTTACCTTCCAGCATCCAGTCAAGGCTGATATTGCTGGAAACAGTAACAGTACTAAACACCAGTCAGGATATCAGCAGCGACCTTGAATCGAACCGGGACCGCTGGAGTTGTAGCCCAGCCTGCTAACCACTGCGCTCACTCTCGACAGATATAGAATTTTAGTGAACAAAAGACATAATCTATCTAAGTAACGTATGTACCAATAAACTGCATCTGGCGAAAGAATGCACATTAAAGTAATTTACATAAAAAAGTATTCAAAAGTCATTTAGAGATGCTTGTTGACATAGAACTGAAACTTAATGCTCATTGTGTAACTTTGAAAAGTTTGTCAGTCTTAAGTGTTATGATTTAACATAGGTTTTGGTGAAATAAATGGTACGCTAAACAAAGCATGATATACTTGTACTTAGTGGTAGACAGTCATTGCACAAAGTGTGGTAAATTGTAGGAGTGGGCATTTTATTCATTGACATTATGTAAAAGCGACCTGTAATAAGAACTCACAAATATAAAAAGAAATCGTTTTATACCTGTGTTAGGCAGTACATTTTTACAAAAATAAATATAAGTATCGGTACATACGTTACCATGAAAGCATGCTGAGATAAAACAAGAGGACCGCCTTGCGGGTGCAGATGCTCATATGATTTTTTTGTTTCTGTATAATAGAAATATTGTCATACTCATGGTATTCTAAGTCCAAAAGGGGTCGTACTTCTTGATATAAAATGTGAGTTACTGTACTTGCTGATCAGAGTCAGCTTTAAATGGCGAATAACTGCTCCAAGTTTTAAAGCAATAGCTTTGACCGTTATTGTGAAAAGTTGACCTACACGCAAAATTTAAGCAGAAAATCTGATATTTTCTAAGTCTAAATGGGGTCATAATTCTTGCAAAAAGCAGGATGGAGTTATGTTTGTTGATGTAGAGTCATCTTTTGATGGCTAATAAGTGTTGCAAGTTTTAAAGCAATAGCTTTGATAGTTTAAGAGAAAAGCTGACCTAAACACAAAACTTAACCAAGAAATCTATATTTTCTAAGTCCAAGAGGGGCCATAACTCTTGCAAAAAGCAGGATGGAGTTTTGTTTCTCGCTTTACAGAGTCAACTTTTGATGGTTAACCAATGTTGCAAGTTTTTAAGCAATAGCTTTGATAGTTTAGTAGAACAACTGACCTAAACACAAAACTTGAACAAGAAATTTGATATTTGCTTTGTCCAAATATGGGGCCATAATTCTTGCAAAAAGCAGGATGGAGTTACGTTTTTTGTTATACAGAGTCCGCTTTTGACAGTTAACAAGTGTTATAAGTTTTTAAGCAATAGCTTTGACAGTTTAGGAGAAAATTGATGATGAAGTGATGACAATGACAATAATTTTCAAAAAATTAGATGAGCTAATAAAGGAACCCCATATTTTAAAACAAGAGCACCGCCTTGCGGGTGCTGACGCTCATCTGATTTTTTTTGTATAATAGAAATATTGTCCTACCCATGATTTTCTAAGTCTAAAAAGGGCCATCATTCTTGCAAAAAGCAGGACAGAGTTATGTTTCTTGATGTACAGTGTCCACTTATGATTGTGAAAAACTGTTGCAAGTTTTAAAGCAATAGCTTTGATAGTTTATGAGAAAAGTTGCCTTAAACATAATACTCAACCAAGAAAATGATTTTCTAAGTCCAAAAGGGGCAATAATTATTGCAAAGAGCAGGATGGAGTTATGTTGTTTGCTGTACAGAGTCAGCTTATGATGGTGAACAAGTGTTGCAAGTTTCAAAGCAATAGCTTTGATAGTTTAAGAGAAAAAGTTGACCTTAACATAAAACTTAACCAAGAAATCTGATATTTTCTAAGTCCAAAAGGGGCCATAAATCTTGCAAAAAGCAGGATGGAGTTATGTTTCTTGCTGTACAGGGTCAGCTTATGATGGTGAACAAGTGTTGCAAGTTTCAAAGCAATAGCTTTGATAGTTTAGGATAAAAGCTGACCTAAACATAAAACTTAACCAAGAAAACTGATTTTCTAAGTCCAAAAGAGGCAATAATTCTTGCAAAAAGCAAAATGGAGTTATGTTTCTTGATGTACAGGGTCTGCTTATGATGGTGAACAAGTATTCCAAGTTTCAAAGCAATAGCTTTGATAGTTTAGGAGAAAAGTTGACCTAAACATAAAACTTAACCAAGAAATCTGATATTTTCTAAGTACAAAAGGGGCCATAAATCTTGCAAAAAGCAAGATGGAGTTATATTTCTTGCTATACAGGGTCAGCTTATGATGGTGAACAAGTCTTCCAAGTTTCAAAGCAATAGCTTTGATAGTTTAGGAGAAAAGCTGACCTAAACATAAAACTTAACCAGGCAACGCCGACGCAGACGCCGACGCCGACGCCGACAACCGCTCAAGTGATGACAATAACTCATCATTTTTTTTCAAAAAATCAGATGAGCTAACAATATTTAAGATATCTGTGTTAAATTATATACACAATATGAAGATAAAGGGAATATACAACTATCGGAGATCATATGTTGCGCTGTACATGATATATATTAATGAAAACGTAAGTGTCGAGGAGCTGAGGTCAGATTAAAAAAGTACATAATACTGTGAATATTGATTTGTATGTCTATAGTATTGATTGTAATCATCTGCTGATACGCTTTCCATATAAATGAACAATCCCTTAAATATGTAGGGTACCACAGACCTTTTGAGAAAGGCTTTGTAACGGTCAACTGATGCCAGTAACATAAGTAATAGAAAGAGCATTGAAACTCGAGGGTAAACGATTTGTACGAGTGGGCGTAGCCCCCGAGTATAAATCGTTTACCCGAGAGTTTTAATGTTCTTTCTGTTTTGTATCATAGCCATCCATATATGGTAGTTGTAAGCGTTCCACATTGCCATATACAGCAGTTCAGTAACACTTTATTGTACTTGTACAAAGCACTTTTCCTTAATGTTCTTTATCTTTGTATGACGTTTGAATAAATTCCATTCATCACTTTTGGATAACATGTTAATAGTATTTATAAATGACATAGTCTCAAAGTAAATAGATAAACTGCATGACTTTTGACCCTAATTCCAGACATTGTTCCTATTTCTCATGTTCTCTTTTAGCTTAGCATCAATTCCTAATGACTAAAATTGGTTTCGTAATACATTTAGGGTACAATTTTCCAGAAAATTTGCCAGTACATAATCACTGAAATAAAAGCTACACAAAAAATCGCAAAACCAGAATTTCATAGCATGACATTTTGACCCCTCTAAGTAGTATAGTAATTGTTTGTGCGAGCGTTATTTGGCTCCACCTGACCCTTTACCCCTCTTTTAAAAAATTCAACACCGGCCAATTCAAATTTAAAAAATCCAAAACCAGCCAGAGTGGGGCCAAATAACGCTCGCACAAATAATTACTATACTAGCCAGCCTTTAAGAGAAACAGAGTTTCTATCTTAAAATACTAACTCGGCATATTTGTACCCATTGAAAAAAACATATATTTTATATAAAATATATTTCATTTAAAACACTAAGAAACAATTTTCAATAGAAGTGCCCTTATTGGTAAAACACAACGCATTAGATTTTTACTACGTTTATTCATTCATAAAGCGTAGTAAATATGGGTCCAGACAAAGAGAGAGTTTACAACACGAAGTGTCATCGATTTGGCTAGATTATTCTTTACAATGTTTGGACGTATATAACAATAAGCTTGTATTGTGTGGATATACAACGGAATAGTGGAAATTAAATATGGGTGTTATAAAAAAACTGGAAGAAAATTCACACTTGAAAAATAAAAAACCCCATATTACTTCCCCATTCTTCATTCATATACGAACAATCTTATATTGAGGAACATTTGGTGGAACCTTCCAGTCTCGAAATGCACGGAAGGTTAACCTGAAGTTTACTTCAACTGAAGACAAATGTGTTGAAGATTAAAGAATTTGGACAAGCAAATTTACCTGGGAATTATCTCTTTTAGTACGAAAAATTTCACTAATGAGAAATGTTCCACCGCTGATGCAGGTGGTATCGATTACTCACAGGTGAGAATTAACGCTTCTGTTTTTAGTTACTATATAGCCTAAGCATGTTGAGTTTATCCTATTGGACCAATAGACTTACACTGGCTATTAATGTGTGATATTGATTTCTCTCAAGTGGTAATGATTGACAGCTAGTACTTGATTGTCACTTAGTTGCGGTAAACTTCTCTTTGTAAACACGATCAAGTATCACCACACAGATTCGTACTTCAGTGGGACAACTTTACAACTTCATAGATTAATTTATCATTAATATTCCAAGTATGATTAAATTATACTTGAAACGCTTTTCCAGAGGTAAACCGTTAATTATTAAATATCGTAATTACACACGTTTATAACATGCGTTCATAAACTCAATTGGTTGGATGGAAACGGAAATAGTTTTTATTACCGCCGCGGCAGGGGTTCGTTTCCAGGTCAGGGAGGATTTTTCTTTTGTGTTTTTGGTAAAAGTGGGGTTTTTTTTTAATAAATTTTAAATACATATAATATAAATGAATCAAAAAACAAATAAAAGTCGTAAAAGAAAGGAAATTTATGATAGTATAAATCTCAATATGTTACAACAAAAAATGGTAGACTTATGTTAAGTGGCTCAATGTGCATCCTGCGGTAATATAAAAAACAATTTGTTAAACCTCTGGTGGTGCAATTGATATTCATCAAGCATGTTACCTTTTTTAACTAAGAAAGGTCTACTTTTGCCAGGCAGGCTTCCGCTATTGAGGGCCTGAACGCTTTAGATAATGGACACCCATAAATGAACTGATGCAGCATGTAGAAACCACGATATCTGTTATAGTTCAAGAAGTAAGTAAACAAAAATGCGATAAGCAAATGCTTTCGCCATTAAATAACACTAAATTAAAAACATTTTGGGGAAAAGATTACAAAACAATTTTGTTGGAAACCTTATTAACGAAATACAAACTTGGTCTCGGACAAAAACGAAAGTCAAAAAAACGGGAAAAGGGGGGTATACTCTACCCCGAAATAAAGGAGTTGATGAATTAGCAGAGGAATTACAAAACCCCAATTAAAAGAAAATTCCTAAGAGAAAGATTGTTGTTCATAACATGATGATACTTGGTCAGCTGTTTTAGTTGAATGAACCTTTTTCAAGATATAATTCAAGGTTGTAATTACTTGTAACCGTTATTGATATATTCAGTAATATGCTTGGGTTTATTCATTAAAGAATAAACCGGAGAATCTGTTAGAAGCTTTGAAAAAAATAATTTTAAAAAGTAGAATTCAGGGACGAAAGTCCCAGAGACTGCAAGGATTCACAAAGTTATGGGTAGATGAAGGAAAAGAATTGTATATAAAAAGTTTGAATCATTTTTGTATAATATAAGATTAACATGTACCATACATCTTAATGATAGGCAAGGCTGTAGTAATCGAAAGATTTAATAGAAGTTTAAAAAGTATAATGTGGAAATATTTTAAGGAAATAATATTATACTTATTTAGATAATCTGCAGGAAATGGTTGATAAATATAACAAAACAAAACATTCTAGTATAAAATGCACAACCAAAGCTAGTAAGAACTTAATATAAGGTACTGTTTACTTTAACTCTATATGGTAATTTAAAGGTACCAAGAGTAAAGCAAAATTTAAAATGGTGGATCGTGTTTCGCTAATCAAAACTTAAAAGACATTTTGCAAAGGATATCCACCAAACTGGACAGAGGAAATATTATAATTTATAAAATTAATAATACAAAATCCAAGAACATTACTCTATTAAAGATTTAATATTGAAATAGTTCAAGGTTCATTTTACGAACAATACTATTACCTACTACGCAAGAGTTTTTAGTAATAGAAAAAGTTATTAGAGAGATATAAGAAAAAACAAGCTTTAGTAAAATGGAAAGGTTAACAATGAAAAATTTTATAGTTGGGTGCCGTTTATTGGAATTGGAGAGAAAATTTAATTGAAAATATATTTTATAAATGAGTGTAAAAATCTAATCTCTAATAATGGAATAGAAACATAGATCAATTAATTATTCACCTAACTAATAGCTTCTGCTTACAGAAAATGTTTAAATTCTGTGGGGAGGTAAAGTATGGGTTATATATTAAACAATTATCTTGGTTGTCAGCTGCATTGCACTTGTTCCAGATTCTTTATTTGTAGCAGGGTGGTGTTGTTCTAACAGTAATTACATATTTATTATAGATACAACTGACGGACAAGAAATTTATTTTAAAAAAACATCACCAAAATAAACAACTAATAAACAAAGCACGGATTGCGGCTTTAGTGTTATAAACCTAATGATCCGAGAAAAGGAAGAAGAGAGAAGAAAAAATTTATTAAAGAATTTTTTCCAATACTGTTAGAAATGCAGAAAGAAATAAAAATTATTTAATGCTTTGAAAAGTTATATGAAAGAATTTAATTTACGGATATAACCGTTAACAAGAATAAGAAGAGTTTATGAACTTAACTATAATTAAAGATTTTTTTTTATTAAAGTATTATTTATAATAATTTGAGAAAAAATATATCAGTTTGGAAGGTAATATTGCATCAGGAAAAAATACGTTTTAGGTGTATTTAAAAGAATATAGTCCTAATTTTAATATAATTCAGACCCAATTCATGTATGGCAAAAATGTATGGACCAAGCGGAAATTATATATCTTTTGAACGTTTGTGCTCAAGGAACCTCGAAAATATTCATTTCCTTTCATTTAGCAACTTTAAACAGTCACATAAAAATGTTGAATTTGCTAAAAATTGATGGTGTTTCTTTTCTTGAACGATGTTATTTAAACTATCACACCGTTTTTAAAAACAATATCATGACAAACGGTGTATAAATGATCCGGTGGGCAGTATACAATCTTTTCTTCTTGATATGTTATTAAAATTACATGGCAAGTACCACTTGATGCTTTTATTTATGTTAAATCGATCCTATAATAGTTTTCAAAGACTGTTAAAAAAAGCAACAGAACTCGCTCTCACAACAGAGTGTGTTTAGATATTTAGAAAAACTACACAAATTACCGACGAAAGGGTTTAAACTGAATGTCTCAAGAAGGTATTAAAATCTTTTACAAAAGATATAGATAATATTACTATTTTTTATATCTTCTTTAGATGTGTTTTTTTAAAAGATTTTTTTTTTTCTATAAGTTTATTATATATTGATGGTTAATAGAAAGGTCGATAGAATGAATGATTATACCCAAAAAATTATCTAGCACTTTAGGAGAAATAATGAATCCAGACAAACAAATCATATAAAAATGTTCTTAAAGAAGGAAATGTTTATTAAATCGAAACTTAATCAAATAGTTAGCGATGAATATAAAAATCATGTCATTGATAAATTACAAACAATGTTATAGATCCTATCTATTAGAAAGCAATTTATTTGAATGGGATGTGGTGTCTATTAACTGAAGAAAGAAAATACGAAAAGGTTATGTGATTTGTCCCAGCCAAAATAATTTCGAAACAATCCTAAAAAAGGTATTGATAACCGATTTTGATACAATGAAGAAAAAACATTTAAAAACATTACAAAGCATCCAAGAATTTAGTATTTTAATGTGGGTTTAATTAAAAATTGTGTTGTGAAGGGGACAAACGAGTAAAATGTTGGCATATCAAAAACGAATGGAAAAAAACTGATATAATTAAATATTTTCTTTCTTATTAACTTTATTTATTTTATTATTTTTTTTAATCCTTTTTTGCTTGAAGATTTATTTTCTATATTTAATTATATATATGAAATCGAGAGATCCACAAAACAAATATTATAAGAAAATTTGAAAATAGAAATTAAATATAGGAAAGATCCAAAAAATCAATTTTTATTTAACTATAAAACGACTCATTTGGATTTTTAAAATCCGAACTTAAAATTTAAAAGGTATAAAAATAAATTTGTTTTAAAAAATTTTTTGTAAAAATAAGTGCAACAGATAAAATATATAAATCGCTTATTTCAATCAAAAGGCTTTGGAAATTATTTACAAATAAAAAAAAAAACTTTACGTCAAGCCTTCATGAAAAAAAAAATAGAATGGTAACGGTTTTAGAAGGAAGGGGTTGGAGAATAGAGTCGTTGTGTCATTATAAAAATAAAATAAAAAACACCGTGGCGCTTAAGTTTTTTTGAATTACCAAACCTTTCAAAATTAAATGAAGGGGATTGATAAATAAGAATAGTAATGAATGTTTTTTGATGGTGTCATTTACTTAAATTTTTCCCTGTTAAAAAAGACCCCAAAAAAATTTTTCAAAATAAAAAAAAAACCATATAACGTTTTAAATTTTTAAAAGGAATACGTTTCCGTTACTTTCAAAATCCAAAAAATAGAAGTTTTAAATGTATTTCATTTAATATTTGGTTATGAAGAACCTACGGAATTTATCCATTAATATCAAATATCATTACGAAGAACATTGAAGTATTTAATTAATAATAAAAATAAAAATAAACAAAACTTTATGGGGGTAAAAGACTTTAATAGATTAATGAATAAAAAAAAAAAATACAAACAAGAAACATTTTTGTAGATCTTGCCTAAAAAATTTTACCCAAAAGAAATAAAGAACTGTTAAAAAATTTTTTAGATAAATGGGTTCAGGGTTTTTAAAATCCCACCAAAAGGTAGTAAGTAGATTTAAAACTCCCAAAAACAATTAGAAGTTCCCTTTGTTATCTATCTAAATTTTGAAGCAATAAACAAAAAAGTTTCAATACCCCAGCCAAATCCAAAATTCATTTCCCGAAGAATATCAAAAACAATAGCTGTGGTTATGGAAAAATTTGTTTTTTGTTAGAGCAATTACTAAACCCAAAACACGGGTTTTAAAACAGGGCCCCAAAACGCGGTTTTAAATTTTTTAAAAAAATGCTCGGGGGAAGAGGATATTGTAAAAAAATATTTAAAGAGCACTTTAACAAAGAATTAAAAATGTCTAAAAAAGACAAAATTTGTTTTTAAAAAGCAAAACTTTGCAACATCTGTGAAAAGAATTAAAGAAAATGAAACCCAAAAGAGATAAAAAAACAAATTTTTTCCAAAAAAGGGGCCAAAGGTCCGGGGATCATGTATAAAACGGAAAATTCAGGGGAAAATGATCTTTTGGGAATATTAATTTTGTTAACACAAAAATTTCCCTGTTATTTTTCATAATTTAAGAGGTTTGATTCCCACTTTTTTATGCAAAAAAATAGGGAAATTCAAAAAAAAAAATTAACGTCATTCCAAACAATATGGAAAAATACATGGCTTTTTAAAATTCCAATTATTTTTCATTGCTCATTTCAATTTTTCGCAGTCTTTGGGAAATTTATAAAAAAAATATCCAAATTTAAATATTTTGGAAAAATTTCCCAAAAAAAAACAAAATTTATTAAAGCAAAAGGTTTTTTACCCTAGAACAGGGATTCTTTAAAAAAAATAAAAGAAAAAATTTCCCATCAAAAGAAAAATTTTAAATTCATTTAAATGAAACTAAATTTTTGATAATGAATACAACTGCAAAAATATCTGGAAAAAAAAATAGAATAAAAAAATGGGGTTCCATGATCTCTCCCAAAAACTGACGTACGCTCAGCAACGTTTTGAAATTTTAAAAGGTTGTGTTATCATATTAAAATTAGATCGTCCCATTTTTTAGTAGCCCGGGTAGCCTGGGATGCAATGTTTAAAAAATGACCGAATTCGTTAGATTTAATAACTGAACGATTGTATTTTTTTTTATTAAAAAGGGTCTTAGGGGTGGAATTGCTATTTTTCGAACAGATATCAAGAAATAATAAATAATGAAAGTTTAAAATCCAAAAAAAAAAGTAAAACATTATGTCCCTTGACGCCAAAACCCTTTACGGTTGGGCCATGTCGCGACCTTTCCCCTCGGGGAAACTTTAAATGGGTCCCAAAAAAAACAATATAAGAAATTAATTAAAAAGGAAAAACAATTTTATAATGAAGTGATTTGGAATACCAAAAAAATTACATTCTGTTCCAGCGATTACCCCTTTAGCCCCAGAAAAAATTAAATACCGATAATGGTTATTTTTTTTACAGTAAAAATTTTAAAAAAAAATTTTGGAAAATTGGAAATAGTGATGAAAAAAAATTTTCCAACTTTAATAAAAAAGGGAAAAAAATTGGTTGTTCTTTTTTAAAATTTTTTTTTAAAACTTATACACAACTCGGTTTAAAATAAAAAAAATACAAGATATTAAAATTTTGATGAAGTCCCGGTTAAAAAAATTTTAAATTGACTTTAATACACAGAAAGATCTGAAGCAAAAAATTCTTTTGAAAAGGACTTTTTTTTAAGTTGATGAACAACTCTGTATTGGTAAGACGTGGAGAATTTAAGAAAGGGGGTTAAATTTTAAAGCTGCCCCTTGATAAAAAATTTTTATTGAAGTATAAAGCAAAACCTTCTTTGTTATTCAACGTGTTTAACAAGTTTTATTTGGTATTCATGAAAAAAGAAAGTTTATTATTAAATAGTTTCGCGGAATGTGATTTAGTTTCAAAATTTTTAATTATTTTTTCCCTTTTAAAATTTACTTTAAAAGAAAAGTTGGAGATTCAGCAAAGTTTTTATTATGACACGATCAGGTGTTATGAAATAAAACAAAAGAGGGTTTTTAAAAAAAGCTTTTATAAAGATAAAGAATTTTTTGATAATAGTGATACGAAAGAAATTTTAAAAAAATTTTATTGGTACAAACAAAAAGTAATAGGAAATTTAAAGATGAAGCTGCCGGCTTTCCAATAGTTGAGTTTTTTGGGATTCGGATTAAAATTTATTCATATTTATTAGAGAATAAAATAAAATTAAAAAAAATGAAAAAGAATTAAAAAGAGTGTTTTTAAAGGGACAATATTTCAAAAAGATTACAAAGATACTATGTTAATCAACAAAAAGAAAGCATAAATTTAAAGTTATAAGATCAAAAAAAATAATGTTTCTATTTGTTAAAATAAACTCTTATCATGTTATGTTGATAAAAGATTTTCCCTCAGGAGGGGGTTAAATACCGGCTTTTACATAAAAAAAAAAAGTTTATACATCTTTACACTTTAAAAAGCATGTTTCTTTTTTCAGGACACACATAACGCCTTTGAAGAAAATAGTTTTTTTTTTTGGGACAGTTTACGATGTTTTTTCACTTTAGAAAAAACTGTTTCTTTTTTTTAGGAATCTTTTCCCCATCAATTTCACACTTTAGAAAGAAATAGTTTTTATTTTTAGGACATCTTTTAGATTTTTTTTTTTTTGGGACACACCCAGTTTTTAGCCCCGGGTTTAGAAAAAACATAATTTTCTTTTTTTTATGATTGTTTTAGGAGAACCAAAAATTTGTTATTAAAATTTTTTTAAGTTCAAAAAATTTATATAAAAAATCATTCATGTTAAATTTATTACAAATTAATAAAAATGATTCTTTTTTTCTGTTTTTTTTCATGAAACTTTGAAGAAATATTTTCTTTGTTTTTTAGTTGTAATTTGTTCTCCTTTTTTAAAATTTTAAATTTGCATCAAAAAGAAAAATTTAAAATAAAATTAAAATTAATTCTTACATATTACCTTTTAAACAAACCCCGGCTGCTTTACAGTTTTCCTTAAAATAATCCCTATCGTTCTTCGTATAACTGTTAAAAACAATGGAGGTTTTTTTATTTTTTGTCTTTTCTTTTTTTACTTACTTTTTAATTTTATTTTTAAAATTTTTCCCCTTTAATATTAATTTTTCCCATTAAAAAAAAAACAGAAATTTAATTTAAATTTTTAAAAAGATTTTAATTCAAAAGTTTACTTTTTTATAATTTAAAATTTTCCTCCAAATATGTGTTTTTAAATAACCCCCCGCAAAAAAAAAGATACTTCGTAGATATGAATCGTAAAAGGGATGAATACAAAATTAGTGCCCTTTCTGTTAAAAAATTTTTAAATTATTTTTCTGATATACACAATATTGTCGAAAAATCGAGTTTTTTTAAAAAATTTTTTGGGTGTTATATTTACCCCCCCGGGGAAATGTACCTGAAAAACCCATCTTGCCCCACCAAAAAAAAATGTGAATTTTTCTTTTTTCCAACTGTTCCGGGGGGTACCTTAAAAAAAAAACCCGTTTTAATTACATAATTTCCCGGCCTTTTTTTGACTGAAAACACATTTTTTAATAACACACCCGGTACAGCTAGTTTATATTCTTGGTTTGGTTTAAAAAATCTTTTTAATCTACCCTTTCCAGTTTCCCAAAATTAAATGCACAAAATACCCCGCCCACTATTTAATTTATTTTCATAAATGAAAAATCCCAAAACCTGGCGATCAAATACTTTTTCTTTTTTAATTTTAAAAATTTCCCTTTAAAAGGAATCTGGTTCTCCTTCAAAAAAACCCGCTGTTATATTCAAAAAGAAAACTTCACGTTTTTTTTTTCCCAGTTGATTTATTTCTGCAAATTTATTTTATGTTCAAAAATTTACTTCAGCTAAATCACCAACTCGTTTTGTTGTAGTTAAACCGAATTTTTATTTTCAGTTTTTGTCTATTTTTTTTAAATAACAACGTCTTGTTTATCTAACATCCGCTGATCTTTAAATTATATTAATTGCTTCAGTTTTGGCAGAAATTGAGAGCTTTAGTAGAAATTATTTTGGTATTGCAGTAATTGATTCCCCTTTGGGTTTAGCTGATTTTCAATCAGGTCCAGACATTTATTTTTTTTTATAATTTTATCATTAAACTCTTTTGAATTTTTTTGAAATATTTCTGTAAGTGTGCTTAATTCCGGTACTTTAAATTAAAACTTGTCAACGACTAATTCAAGTGGGGTTTGTTTTTTTAAATGTTTAGTTTGATATTAATATTTTAATTGCTTCTCTTGTTTAACTGTTTTTTCAACTAAAAGGCCCATTTTTATGTTCTTCAACTTTAGTTTAAATTCTTTCATATTTCTTGAAATTTTTTTTTTAAAAACTTGTCGCATATTTTAAAATTTTTGCGGTTGTAAACAGTACTAATAAAATTTCGAATTTTTTTTTTAAAGCCATTTTTTTAGATTGACT
>NW_026463268.1:0-61221 GCF_021730395.1 Mercenaria mercenaria
ACTCAGTGCTTTGTTTAAAATTCGGAGGAGTAAATTTTCCTACTTCTCGTGTTGGATATGAGCACGTTGGAAGTGTATACATCAATGGAAAAGAGAGACAAGGTGATGTTGATTCATTAAGACTGTTTAAACATCCTAATAAATGCAATACGCATGAACATCCGAAGTGATGTTAATTATGTTAAAGTATACAAATAAAATGATTTAAGATTTATTCACAATTAAGTAACAGTTTCATAGTTACATTGAAAGATAAAATGTAAATGTAGGTTTCATTGAAGCAAGAAGCACCCTAAACACAGCCATAGAACAATGAATCGCAAAGTAGAACCACAACAAAACGAATCTGTAACGGAAACATATTGTTGACTGGTTGCTTTAAAATTTCAACAATAAGTGCATGGTAAACACATGCGAAATACAAAAAAATTGAGTTCGGGAGGTAAGATGAAGATTCAAAGGTCGGAAGAAGGTGGAGCAAGTATGGATATTCAACAGGAAAAGCAACGTTTCTTAAATGAAGTTTCCCTATAATGTCGCAGACACGCTCGCATAAAATACACGCATGTACAACGCTTCAAGTCGAGATGCAAGTTATACCCAAGTCACATATTCGGTGCGGAAAGCAACGTTTAGCCACGGATAGAAACGTAGTAATCAGTATCGATCCGTACCTGAGCCGTATGGATTGGTACGGATTGATACGGATTACTTCTTTAAGGTACTGCTCAGGTACGGATCGATACGAATTGCTACGTTTCTATCCGTGGCTAGACGTAGATATCCGCGCCGTATGTATGACTGGGGTATTATAAAGGTACCAACTTGGAACTTCTTTATTACTGTAGCTGCAGTTATCATAATTCTATCAACTCTTATTCTTATCATCTATAAACTATCCGAGGCTTTTGATTAAAGCTATATCTAGTTGTTAAGCAATGAGTTTGTTCACATTCAAAACGGTGAAAATTATATAAAATTATATTTAAACCAACTGAGGTGATAGTGTAACAAACCGGGTGTTAGTATATAGACAAAATGTAGAAATATATTTCAACAAAACGGAGAACAAAGAGGCTTCTTTAACAAAAATGAAACCAAGTAGCGATCCAGCGTTGAACCTTTTAAAGTTAGATCGGGGACATAGATAACAACTGTTATTGTTATCTATATCTCTGGTTATATGATAGGCTTTGCTATATACGAAAAACAATTTCCCTGATGCAGATCACTGTGAACTACTAGAAGTCATCATTCTGTTGGTGATGTCCAACCTTCGCATCAAGTTTAGAGATAATAGGCAAAAGGTTTTTATTTTTTAAAATCCGGAAACTATATTCTTAGTCAAGCTCACTGTAACATTGACCTTATGACCTCAAAACCAGTGAGTCATCTTCAGGTTATGATCAGTTTTTGGCTCACAGTCCAAACTTGTACCTGCTGAAAGCTGCCAAAGTGGAATCTGACCATTTTTTTGCGAGAATCTCACTTGACAATCTTGTTTATCAACTGCCCCCTTCGTTTGGGCCCAAGAAAATAGCTTCCGAGAAGCTTTATGAAAAGTTGGAAGAAAATCCCCATCGAACTGACGCTTGCCGGAAGTGTAAAACTATACATGTTTTTTTTTTTTTTTTTTTTTTTTTGTTTCTTTTTTTCAGAGATTTTTATTGTTAATGTGCTATTTGAAATATAAATTATAAATATTTTATTTGTTCTAGTTAATTACCAAGACTGTAAGCTTTGTTTGTCGAATTGCTACAAGGTTTATTTTGAACACGTGATCAACATCTTTGCTACCTCTTCCGACAATCGGGTGGAAGACATAGCAGACGTCTTAAAACAGAAAACGCACAATTAGTCCGATCGATTCATAACAAGAAATGCCAAAATACTTCAGAAAATGGGAAAAGCACCAAACTTGGCACAGGTTTCTACCAAAGCAAAAGACACATTTTTTTTCATGTGAAACAATTGATATCTGTTGTAATTTGACCATAAGATAGGTGACAGCACATACGAAAAACACTCTGATTCTCAGCTTGTCTGGTTGTGTTTGCGCTGTGGCCTCCCTAACAATTCTGGACGTCTGATGGATTCAATGAATACATTGGCATATACCAACAGCTTTTCTGCCACATAACAGCATTCTTCTGATATCACATCTGAACATCACATATCAGATCCCAAAAACATCTCGGAACATACTAACTCACCAAACAGATCATACCATCATATGAAACCTAAATTTACATTCAATGCCTAAAACATACCAAAACCATGCAACAACATTGTGATAAAGTTCATAAAATGATAAAAGTATCCCATATAAAATAAACACAGGAAACATTAATGATGAACGCGCAACCATTTTGAATATAAATTGTAGATTATTTAGAAATAAAATTCCAGAATTTCACCTTCTGTTAGACCAGTTAAAACCTGATATCATCGCGTTCACTGAAAGATGGTTGAAGCCAGACATTTGTTCTTTGGAAATTTTTCCTGAAGATAACCTATTTTAAGTTTTTAGAGATGATAGAACCAGTTGTAAAGGGGGTGGTGTAATGTTATCTGTTTCCAATAGATTTGTTTGTCAGGAACAACCTGAGTTAAGACTAATTCAGATTGTAACATAGTATGGACAAAATTAAGCATTCCAGGGGTCAAAACTATCTATTTATCAGCATTTTACAAACCTCATGAAAATTATCAAAATAGCCTGTTATCCTTGTGGGACTCTCTACAGAATGTACCTAGAAATAGCATAGTTTGGATACTAAACGAATTAAACATGCCTGATATAGATTGAACGTCTGGAATTTCTTATACATTTCAAGGATCAGGTAGTAAAAGAACCCACAACAGAAAAAATGTTCTTGATTTATTCTTGACAAACCAGCCTTCTCAAGTTCATTCCACCAAAATATTACCTAGTCTTGGATCATCAGATCATAATACTGTCTCTCATGAAATGAACATCAAAATTAGCAGACCTCGTCAAGTAAAACGTGAAAATAAACAATTTAAGAAGGCCAACTGGGATTCATTCAAGTCTGATCTCAATGAATACTTCAATAATGTTTTTGTTAACCTATCAAGTAAATATATACCAACCAAATTGACTATACCCAGAAGTGAATCTTCTCTGGGTAATAAAAAGATCATTTAAATGATACATTAAAGAGATAAATTTCACACTAAATATAAAAAACGCCAAAGGAAAAGAACGTTATAGAAAAATGAGACAGCGACTTACTATTCGTAAGCAACCATCCACAGATAAATACGCAAATCATATTGGGAATATTTAGAATCGGTAATCTTTTCTAATGCCTCAGAATCTGGTAAAAACAAAAGGATTTATTCCTTTGTGAAACATAAAAAAACAGAAAATCATAGTGTAGCACCTTTAAAATCTGAAGGTAAAACTTATACCAAACCATATGATAAAGCAACACTTGCATAGCTTCCAAACTAATGGAGTGTCTAGGGTAAAAAAGCAAAATAGAAATATAACGTGAATTAAAATTGGTTATTGAAGTTTTTGTTTAAAGCTATCCTTTTATAAAAGAGTGACAGCTTTAAGATAAATGATACTGAACAATGATCCTATACGTCATACATCCAATAGTCCCGTTATCCTGTTATACTTGACATTTGCGAATTAAGTCTACGTGGACTGTGGACACCTAAGACGATAGATTTTTCATAGGGACCGTCTCAACATAATTTGATTATATTATGCGCGGTAGGAAAAAGAGTTTATAACGGCAATAGGGTTTGGGTTATTATATAATCACTATGCGGTAGGTGATATAGATTTGGATGTGTCTGTTTTAGCTCGACTTTTCAAAGAAGAAGTAGAGCTATTGCACTCGCTCCGGCGTCGGCGTCAGCGTCAGCGTTGGTTAAAGTTTTAGATAAATATCTCTGTTACTAAGGAACCTATTGGCTTAAACCTAAATAACTATCAAAGCCTACACCAGGAAAAACAATCCCCATAAATCTGATTTGAATTTTTACAGAATTATGCCCCTTTTTAATTAAGAATTTTTGGTTAACGTTTTTGATACAGTCAAATATATATGTTACTATCAAAGCTATTGACTTGAATCTTATAATAGTTATTAACTATCAAAGGCTGGACTAGGAGCAATAATCCCCATAACTCTGATTTGAATTTTGACAGAATTATGCCCCTTTTTTACTTATTTACCATCAAACGATGCACCAGGAGAAACAACCCCAATTACTCTGATTTGAATTTTGACAGAATATATATCTCATAACAGAATAACGGTAGAACATTCAATCGCAGAATTGAAATGTTACATGAACGTAAGCTCTGTATGGAGTCATTCACGACACCGACTTTCAAAAACCGCACATGTCTGTGCATGTCTCGTGTGTAGAAGAAAACATATCGGATTGATTGTATAAACTGAAAACTATCAACAAGAAATGAATTTCATTTCATTCATGTTATGCCGTAAAACAGTATAAATGGGAACGTTTTTTTTATTTTTTTTTCTATCGTGCGTTCATTTATCTAGCAAAAAAGCTGTCCATCTCTTCGTCAATCCACTACAGACAAATTAAAACAATAAAGTTATACGAATGCAAAGTCTTTAACGCGGCTAATACAGAAATAATAAGTTTTCCGCCAAGCGGGGCAATATACGCCCGAAGGATTATATCAGAGGATGGGAGCAAAATTAAAGAACTTTACTGTTGAAGCCGAAAGGACAACAAAGGAAGAAATTCCCCGAAAAGCACGTAAGGCCACTAAAAATCATTACCAGGTACAAATATGTCAAAATACACCTTAACTTTGCAGGTATCGCCCATGTTGTATCACAGAAAAGTGGTCTCGGTTTTTCTCTATGGCTCATAATAAAAAAGTTACAAAATAACCTATTTAAAGTAACATAAAAGGGAAGTAATTCAATAAAAAATATTGTAAGTGAACAAAAAAAAAAGGGATCTGCCAAATAAAAAAGAGAACCGCAATGCAAAGCATCATAAACACAAAACAAAGTCATGTGACCGTTGACACCCTAAGTGTGACCTTGACTTTGAAGCGAGCCATGTCATCTGCACGCCGTCTCAATGTGGTGAACATTTAAGCCAAGTTTCTTTAAAATCTTTAAGCAGTTCAAGGGTTACACATCGCACTCGAAACAAAGTAATATGACCTTTGACCCTGAGTGTGACATTGACCTTGTAGCTAGCCAAAACATGTGCTCTGTACGTCGTCTCGATGTGGTGGACATTTGTGCAATGTTTCTTTAAAATCCTTCAAACATATCAAGAGTTACAGAGCGGACACTAAACAAAGTCATATGACCTTGACCCCTAAGTTTGATCTTGACCTTAAAGCAAGCCACATGATACAGGAGTTCTGCACGTCGTCTTGATGTGGAGAACATATCTATCAAGTTTGTTTAAAATCCTTCAGGGGGTTCCTGAATTACAGATCGGAGTCTGCATGAAATTGCTAATGGACAGACGGACACACAGACAGACAGACGGTCAGATGAACACCTGTGGTATTCTAAAATACGTCCCTTCAGGTGTATAATAACAACAAAGGAATGGAGACACAAGATATTACGTTTTTTACAGTTTTCACAATGTTTTACCTGCTGACCTACATTTTGATCCCAGCTGACCCAGTTAAGATTTTTTTCATGTCAGATGACAACGACGAAGGAATACGGATACACCGCGATCACTAGCTCATCTTTTCAACTGTCGCAGATGCGCAACTTATAATATTGAAGAACATTTTAGGAAAGTGCTATGACGCTAGATTAAATACTTTTGGCGATATGTATAACAAAACATTTCTCTGGCGAACAGACGAACGGACAGACAAATCCAAATCTTTTCCTGTGCGGTGACATAACAAACCAGACCTTACCATCATTATAGGAATGTTTTCCTTACAAACATAAATTAAAATTATCATGTTTAGACGGTCCCCTTGAAAAATCGACCGTCTTAGGTGTTCACAGTCCACGTAGTCTTAATTCGCAGATGTCTACTACCCCCTCCGCTAACAAACGCTTACCTTTCACCCATGACTATGTATATCGATGTTCATGAATACTGATTTGCTTCGTTGCACTTAGTCTTTATGCATCGACATATTTAGGCACATATATGCAATAAATTATCTTTGATAATTACATCTATTGTTTCAGGTTAGTACTGTTATGATGTTCATTCCTAGATCTTTGTTACATAAACTTTGTGAAGCTCGTCTAATAAGTTTATTCTATAAATAATTAGTAATGAAGAAAGCTTTTGTAAATAATCATAAACTATCAATGTATATGTTACTCTATACCATTTACTTGTTTGTATGAATACTGATTTGCTTCAATGCACTCAGTCCTTGTGCATCGATATATTTAGACACATACATGTAATAAATTATCTTTGATAATTACATCTATTGTTGAAGTAAGTTGCAGTGGAGCCATTCCCAAAGCGAACACATCTACAAAACAAAATTTTGATGTAAGGGTATGAGGTAGCCCTTGGCAAAATAAGCCCTTTGTCAGGAGCATATCATGGTCTCAAACATAATGCGACATCTCGACGACAACAATCTTCTCATACCTTTCCAACATGGCTTACGTTCTAAACATAGCTGTGAGAATCAACTATTATACTTCACACAATCTCCAATTATACTTAACAATATGAAACTTGGTGTCAACAAAACATCTCTATCCTGGATTCAATCTTTCTTATTTTTTATTTTATTTTACTTTATTTAGTTTGTACTATATTACTTGTATTTCATCCACTACAACACATCTGGAGATTGTTGTTATTCCCCTACCAGTGTTTAGCCGGAGTGCTCTTACATGTTGCCCTCATATGCCTGTAGGTCCGTCAGTCATGCAGGAATACTGTGATAGCTTTAAAAGTACAATATAATTTTTCATGAAACATGGTACATAGATGGATGGCAAAGTGGAGAATGCCAAGATCATCTACATTTGTTGTTAAGGCAACTGATATGGGCTAATAGAATCAAACTAAACAACGTTGGACCGACTGTCACAATATTTGCATAATACATTGGCCAGATAATTATTGATTATGCAATACGTACTGTGTAACAGAGAAGAATATGTCTGCAAATATTGAACTTGCCTTTATAGTCAAACTTTGAAAACACATAGTAACTATTCTGTGATATATACAACTCACCAAAGTGACAAAAGGTACATATATCAGTACACACTATCACCAGATGGAAGACAACATGAGTAAAATTGCATAAGGCTGTGTAGAGAATTTCAGCAATTAGCATTACATCTTTCTCAACAGCCTTTGTATAGTTTGCACATGTACTTGAGGGGCTATTGCGGCAAGAATACCAGAAAGGTTCTAATTTGTCAGAACACCTCTGGTCAGCCCTCATTCTTCTTGACTTAAAATCTCAGGAAATGCAAATTGACAGGAGGCGACAGTGCGATTTTCTTACGGATTTTGGAGTTCCGCAGCCTCTACGATTTTGTTATACAAATTTTAAAAAGTTGTAAGCCCGTAGCCCGTAGACATTTCGCAGGTGGCATTGCTCAATCCCTGCACGGGCATCTTTAGGGCGATGCTCGCTGTTCGTGCAGCCAGAGCACAATTTTCCGTGGACATTGTGCTCAAAATATATCGTACGATGATTCTGGACCCGTGGGTCCTTGGCAAAGGCTCTCGCATAGCTGCCACAAGGTTGCCGCTCGGTGCCCTTGCGGTACCCTTGAAATCGCATGGATATTGAGTAATTATTACGCGACAACCATACAGCGGACGTACCATTGCCATGTAGAAACCTTGATATGGGCAAAACATATTTTAGATGGTCGTACGAATTCCGCGAGAAGCTTGCGGAGACTTCACGGCAACTGCACTGAAATTGCACGATTTCCGTACAATCTCCGCGTAGCATCCGTACGGATTTCCAGTGGCTTTCCCCCAATAGCCTATACAAAAATGTCACGATGCTCGTTTATAATGTGAACAGATATGCCACCTGTCTCAGCATTAGGACTGGTCAGCCCGATGTCATTATAATGTGACTGGGTTGGGTATCATGTCACATATCTACGGCATGATATTCTGGTGAGGTAACACCATTTAGCTGGGTGTTGTGCTCACTGATAAAAGCAACCAGCCTCATCAATATGACTGAAGGATTGCTGACCCGAACACACACACACACGCGCACGCACGCACACACGCACTCACACGCACGCACACACACGCACGCACGCACGCACACTAGCACGCACGCAATGTGCTTTAACTTGACAAAATCAAATTATAGCAGGGACATGCAAATGTAAATCTCATTTGTCTGATAAAACGGCAATTACTTTCTTCCCAAAGACATATTGTCTCACAGGGGAATGTTCATATGTCAGAAGTAGCTGACACATGGTCAACCGAACAATATTTAATATTTTGGCTATATTTCATTCTTCTGCCAGTTGCAAACTAACTTCTGAGTCGCAAAAACTAATGACAAAGTGAAACACTTGTCATTTATTATCTAATACACTACATTTTACATAGTTTTCAATTGCTGTAAACTTCTACATAGGACTGTTACCATTTTAAACACCCTTTATAGGCCAGCTACCATTGTTTACGTAATTCTGGCACATATAAATGCATTCTGATATTTTTTTCTGCTTAATAGCTAATTTGTATCGAGAGGAGACAACACAACTTTTGTTGGAAATATAGAGTTTGAAAAATAAAAGAATGTTTGAATCGATTTAAACAGGTGACTATCATTTACTAAATTAATGGCTCTGTTTATCTAAGTATTATAGGTAATATTCGTTATTTCTTAAAATCATATACATGAATTGCGGCCATCTTGGACATGTTGGCCATATTGGATTTTTGGGAATAGGTCTCGTTCTTATTTTTCGGATTTGCCTTCAAGTAGTTGTGTTCCAAATTTTGCACTTTTCCCTTTCTCTGAAGTAATTTTTCACGATTTTACTGAACTAAATCGAACATCTGGGAAGAGCTCCTTTAATATCTTTAAAGACTGCAAAGAAAGAATATATATATATATATATATATATATATATATATATATATATATATATATATATATATATATATATATATATATATATATATATATATAAAACAAATAAAAAAGAACCCGGAACGGGAACAAAATATCGTAAAATTATAAAATGACTTCACACGCTCGCTTAGTTTTTCTTAAATTTTAATATAAAAGTCACAAACTAGTTTCGCCGTGAATGGCTCATCAGTGTGTCTAAATATATAACAATAAGAGGTTTGCATGAGAATCGTTATTTCTTGCCTGGAAATATCGCGATTAATATAAATAAACTTAACAGCATATCCTTTCGTGCTTATTTTGTTAACAATATATGTTTGTATTAAAAGTAATTCTTATTTTTCTTTTTAGTTATATAGAAGTTGTAGAAAGCCAGGTTTTAATACGTCATTATTTTAGAATTTGTGAGGGTCGTATGTTCATATCCCACGCACGAAAACTATTTTTCACAATTTTGTGACGATTCCTCCTTTTGAAAGTTAACATGATTTAAATGAAAAAAAAATACTATCTAGAGTTTCGTATATATAGTAAAACGTTGCAAAGTTAGAAGAATGAAAACGTACGAGGGGTGTTCCAAAAATAATGTCATTTGTGTTTTATTTCGCGGAAATAGTGTCATGTGTACACAAAACCACCTCGTGTCGATAGAACGATCACTGAATCGTAACACAGGTATATATCGCGCTCACACGTTCACTGACTTTGGTACAGTGTACATTGCTTTATTGCGTATTCATTACACTTTACCCAAAATGACTGGGAAAAGAGCTGAAAATGTGCTTGAAATTAGGGCCTACATAAAAGGTAGGTCACTACTTGGCATGAAGCTTGTACATATTCACCGTGAGGTGTGCGACATTTATGGGGAAGGTCAAATGTCTCATAGAACTATTTGTAGGTGGGTAGCTAAATTTAGGACCGGACAGCAGCAACTCAAAGATGCTGCTCGCACAGATCGTCCTGCAACAACTACGTCGAAAGGTAACATCGAAAAAATCCTCAATTTGCTAAAAAAGGTTTTTTCACCCTAAGGCAATTGGCCCGACTGACAAACTTGTCGTTAGCACGAGTTCATGGAATTTTGAAGAAACACCTAAAACTTAGAAGAATAAATGCAAGATGGATACCCCATTTGTTAACAGATGAACAAAAGAGGACCCGTGTAACAATGGCGAAAAAACTTCTGAACATGTACCTAAAATACAGCAAAAAGGTTTTTGATAATATAGTTACTGGTAATGGAACCTGGATTTATTATTTTGAACCAAAGCGGAAGTATTCCAACCGAATTTGGAGAGACACCCAAGTATTGCCAAACGAATACGAACGGTGAAGAAGGTTTTGTATGTATTTTTTTCACTCATAAAGGTCCAATCATTCAAATTCCGGTACCAAAAGGCAGTACGGTCATAGGAAAATTCTATAAAAAAAGTTGTTCTAAGAAAATTGAAGAACTACTACAAAAGTTGCCGCCCCCAAAAACAGGACTTAAGTACCTCCGACTTTTGCATGATAATGCACCCGCTCACAAGGCACGCATTGTGACCGAGTTTTTGGAGTCAGAGGTTACCGTCCTTCCACACCCTCCGTTTTCGCCAGACCTGGCCCCCTGCGGCTATTTTCTGTTTCCCAAACTTAAATATCATCTGTCTGGAAAGAGATACAAATCGAGAAATGCCCTTGGATCTGCTGTTTATCAGTATCTGATGGGTGTTCCCATAGAAGAGGATTGACCGGCTCAAAAGTTGTATTCAGGCTGACGGAGAGTATTTTGAAGGGCAGAGCAAGTTAAAATGATCAGAACATTTGCAGTATAGGAGAACCGATGCAAGTGACATTGCATTTGGAACACCCCTCGTAAGCAACGGGTTAATTTACCGCAATAAAAAGCATATTAATACTATGTGTATAGCTGATGTCTAACAGTTTCCATATTTTGACAAATGAGATAAAAGCCGTGCTTTCACAGTATTATAACTTCATAAAAACCGGGGACAGAAACAAAAAAAAAAAATAAAATAAAATAAAAAACGAAAACGTGAAGAAAATAGCATGAAATTCCCGGATAATTCATGAGTTACAAATGTAGTTATGATCTAAGCTTTAGAATATCCACGTATTTAAACAGTTCAATAACTCAATGGATCGCTTTCTTTGATGTGTAGCAGATAAATCAATTAGATACGTATTAATGTTATGACTTATGTGGCTCCTAAATACGGCAAATACTTAAAAAATATCTGGGCTGTGTAGTATTAACTAGTTTTAACACAGAAATCCTCCACGATAACTAAAACGATAATATATTTGATTAGTATGATTTGTCTTCAGTAATACGTTTCAATACAGACAATTGTTAAAATTATTTGTATATAAAAGTGTAGTATGCACTTATCTTCTAACATTGACAACCTTTTTGGAGTTCAACGGTGCATGAAATCCATAAACTAGTAAACGATAATATAAACACGATCTCGTTTAACTTATCGCGCGGAAGTAGTACGTAGATATTTGGATTACAAATAGACAGCTGATTATTTAAATAGCGTAGGAGGTAATGACAATAAAATACAGCCGTTCATCAAATACAGCTCAGTAATTTGAGAGGTATTAGTATGGGAGACCAAAATAATAACTTAGAGCATCATTGACGAATGCAACCCTTTAACTGGCAGTTTTATGGGACGATGCTATTTTTATTAAATTCCGTGTTTCTGACTTTGTTTCTGCACGCTTATAACGCAGACAGTAACATACATTTAATTTTATAACATAATTTTAAGGAAGTGTTGTCATCTTTAACATGATGCAATATTTTTTGGGGAATTTATTTAAAAAAAGAAAAAGAAAACAATGCATATAAGTTGCGTGAAGTTGAAAGTCTGTAAAATGTATACACTGATAGATAAACATTAAACTGCATATTTTGCGTAATGCTTTTGAATATTATAATATTCTCAATTTAGTATGTCTTTTATAAAATCATTTTATTAACATACCAATAAAAATGGAATGGTGAAACAATAAGCCGGACAAGATCTTTTGAAACATAGCTATATAACATCGTCCATTGAATGTGATAATATCTTAACACGGCACTTAATTAATGATTAACATTTTCCTTTCAAAAATGAGCTTAAAGTGAAGAAAACATGGATAAATCAGTGATATTGATCTAAACTTTGGTATGTATGTACTACGAGTTGTATACAGGTTAACCGGGGAACTGCAGAAAATGGCGAAGGATACAAACGCAGGTAATATTCTGTGTGAGAGGTACTTGTTTGACAAGAACCTGCCTACAGGGTAATCAATTTATATCACTTAGAATAGGCTTAAATTTCAAGTGATGATTAATTTCAAGGTCAGAATTAATGTGGTATTGTTAGATTGAACTCACCGTTTCGTATCGTATCCCCGGTACGTTTGTGTTTCGTCATACAAAATTTTCCAGTTGAAAGTGTTAACACGCACACGCACACACATACGTGTTTGTAACGGAATGTCACTACATGTGGCATATCATCTGAAACTGACTACACTGCTTTCTAGAGGTCGTAGACTAAAAATAAATGCACATCCTGTGGCTAATTTGTCAAATGTTAAAGTATGCGGTGGTCTAAAGTATAATGTTTCTAGTTTTGAAAACTTTGAAATTACACCTGAAAGTCACTACAGTGTAACGTGATCAGTCGTTACCCACGCGAAACTCACTTTAGTTTTTGCAAACAAATATAATTCACCACTGTGCTTTTCACACATGACTGAAAGCGAAGTCAAGTGAAACATATTTGCTTAACACTACAGTCGTAGCACACGCGAAACTCAATTCAGTTTTTGCACACACGTGTAATTCACCACTGCGTTTTACACACACGTCGGAAAGTGGCGTCAAATGAAACACACTTGCCTACCACTACAGTCTAAACAGACTCGAAACTCACTTGTGTGATTCACCACTGTGTTTTTTTTATGCACGACGGCAACCGACGTAAAGTGAAACATACTTGCCTACCACTACAGTCGTTACACACATGTTACCCACTTCAGTTGTTGCACACATGTGTAATTCAGCATTGTGTGCATTTTATATGAATTTATAGATATGTGTAACATCAAAACACAAAAAAAATATGTATCTTAAAATTATGTTTCTTTTCGCAGTTTAGAGATCACCATTTGTTTTCCCATAGACATCAAATATGACATTCTGACATGCACGGCCTTCCATAAATAGAAACATGCATCTCTAATTATATTTATTTTAAGAACTCTCTTAGGTCCAAATAATATTGGACGAAATACATACGAGTAACAGTACTTTTTCTAAGTAGTTTTCGTGCGAATGAGATGACACCCTGTTTAGATGGTTTGCATGGCCTGAGAAATTCGTTTGATAAAACGTTTTTCAATACACATAAAATGTAGCAAATTTTGTCAAAGGGTATAACAAAATACTGTTAATGTAGTAAAAGATTCAATTTTGGGGAAAAATCTCTTCTTGGGCTTGTTTACATGACTGTCAGAACGGACAAACAATACCTAATTCCCAGGTATACAGTTACCTCATTCCAAATAAGGTCCCTGAACATTTTAAAAATGTTTCGAATCATATTTTCCCATTTTTCAGTGTTGGTGTCAAATATGATCGAATACAAAATGTTCAACAAATTTTCATGAAGACATGTTTAGTTTTAGGAAATAAATGGACAGTTTACTTAGGTCACCCATGTCGATTTACATGCCACGATTCAAACCCTGTCGTCGTTTAATTGCAATTTTTCGCAAAAGTTTAATTTACCTGCATTGATTCTTGTTTCGAAGCTAAAATATGATTCGTTCCGTAGAAAGTATGGATACAGTATCTCAATTTTGATCATTTTCTGACATTACTGAGATAAAAATGATCCTTCTTAGTCCAAAAGCTTATATACTAATGGGTACACATGTCCAAAAAAAAGCAAATACTTTTGAAAACATCTGTTTACATCATTGACACCAGTTTTGTGACCATTACCATCACCTGTTATGGACTCCGACAAAATAAAATCTGTAAAATAGATCCCTTTGAAGCATAGAAATCAACCAAACAGAATAATAACAGATTCGGTTGACTGAGTCTGTTCATAAGGGGTAATGAAATGTGTAACACCTCTCACGCCCCCTAGCACCGGGTTAAGCGAACACTATTACACATCTATTGAATAGATTGAATAGATTCCGTGACCCTAAAAGACCAGAAAATATAACAACACTGAATCCAATTATGGGAAGACATTTTACAGCCGCCACAAGGCACAGATTGCTGCTGTGATAATTAAAAAAAATGTAAAAAAATCCTTTAAAAGCATAGAAATCAACCAAGCAGAATAATAGCATAGTCGGTTGATTGAGTATGTTCATAAGAGTTAATGAAATGTGCAACACCTCTCACGACCCCTAGCACCGGCTTAAGTAGAACTGTATTACACATCTATTTGATACCAAAGGACAAGAAAATATATAACAACACTGAATCCAAGTACAGGGAGATGTTTAAAAAGATCCTTTATAAGCATAGAAATCAACCCAGCAGAGTAATAGCAGATTCGGTTTGATTCAGTCTGTTCATGAGAGCTGGAACAACTAATACGGGGACTGGAAACCGGCATTTATCTTATCTTATGCTGTCGTCCAATCGAAGCGTATGCCGTAGGTTATTCTGCTATTACTCAAACACTTACGCCTTACAGTTTAACTCGTCCTTTCAGTGAAAATCTGGGAAAGCATTTGTTGAATTTTTTGTTGAAAACAAAAGTTCTGCCATTAAATTATTGCCTGCATCTGTTTTTTAAATGGAAAATATCTACATTAATGTTACTTTTCGCCCTGTGAAAATGGCTAAATCTAGACTTGTCTTACCCAGAGAGAAAGATGTCGTTTTTTACATGATATTTGCCTTGTTGATTCAGAGTATTTAGAACAAAAAAATTAGGACATATTTTAATGAAAATAGCAAGTCAAAACTGTAAACTGTTGCCTGAAAATATGTGTGTATGTTACTGCTCTGTTCTTCACCATTTAAATGCGTGTTAAACCTAGATGATTTTCTGCAGTTTTATCTAAAAGTTCGGAATACTAAATGTAACTTCGTTGTCGGCCTGTTTTAAAAAAAAAATATTGTTATTTTAATTTAAATACATTGCATTTTTCACACATCAGTTTTAAGATTAAATTTATTAAACTAATTTTTGGAGTTTAAACAACAATTTTGTTTGAAACATTCCCTACGTTCAAGAAGAATGTTTGTTTCTGTATGTAGAAATCTGACATTATAAACAATGATTATAATTATGGCTCTACAAGATTAAGAAAAGTGTCAGCTTTCTGTATTTTTCCTTTTTTTTTATTCAAATCCAACAAAAAATCGGCCCTTTGATAAAGGTTTGAAGTTACGTGGTAAAATGTTTCTTCAGGGAAGTGAGCTCGAGTTAATTCATAATAATTAAGCATATCACCACATGCAGTCGCATGCTGTTTTTGCTTCAGAATCCCTTTAGATCAATCTCTGATCATCTAATTATCGCCATTTAACATGTGACTGGTAAACCTTTTGAACAATAAGTGTTATAGCTCCATGATTAACATGAGGTAATATGCTAATTACACGCTAATCGATAGTGGCGAAAACAAAATATCGATCGCTAACGACTGGTCGATATTTACAGGTATGGACGACAGCATAAAACAGATAAATGTATTGATTTATACGGAGTTTCCACTCCCCGTATTAGACCTTCCTGATGAGAGGTAATAAAATGTGCACACGTTTCACTCCACGTAGCAACGGCTTAAGCGGAATTCTATTACACATTTATTGAATTGATTCCAAGAGGACAAGAAAATATAACAAAAGGGGAGACGTATTTAATGTTTCAGCTCTAATATAGGTTAGAGACCACCAATTGTTTTCTCATAGAATTCCATTATAATATTTTGGCGTGTATGGCTTTCCATAAAGCGAAACACGTATATCCAATCACATTTTTTTTCAAGAACTATTAGGTCAAAGTGTATACAGTAGAATCTCTATCTCTATACTCCGCACAAAAAATATATATGTTTCGATTTGAGGCTTTTCGGATAAGAATGGTTTCTACTCTAAACCGAAAATGTATGCAGTTTGTTATACAGTATGTGTATATCCGTCTACTTGTGACAGGATTAATAAACATAATTTTTGTATAGATCTGTTTAGTGTAAAGACCAATTTTTATGCAAAGAGAGGTTTCGAATTACGGGAGTATTTTTATGATAGAGAGTGAATACGAATATTTATGTATGTAATAAAATACTTTTAAAGCTGTAAAACATCAATTTATATGTAAATTCAGTGTCACTCTTCAGAGGTCGAGGGTAAAAAAGGGTCCTTTTTCGTGTCCGTGACATAACTTCTGTATGCATTAAGGGTTCTGAAATAACTTGTTACAAATATTCACCATCATGAGTTGATGTGTAGCCTATATGACACAGGAACCCGCTATATCAAACATAGTATGACTAAAATCGATCGTAGGTCAAAACTGAAATCTGTTTTCTTAGACTATAGACACATAATACAGAAAACATGCTAACTTCCCGTAGGCCAACACATAAAATATTGAAGTCATGAAATTCGTAACGTGTTTTGTTTCTGGTATCAGCAAGAATGGTCAGACAAAATTTTGGACGATACGGTAAGATAAGACCACAGAATGAAAATAAAGGGTTGCTTTTTTGTGTCTGCACCGTAACTTATGCTACTTGTTCGCGCATCCTAATATACAATTGTATATAGCGATCATTTTCTCCAACTGTACTTTTTTAAAAAGTTCAAAAATTTGATCGACATTATGAATTTGTCAAGGATGGCGGAAGCAAGGGTATAATTTAGCGACCGTTAGGCGGCAGCCCTAGCTTCTAGAAAGACAGAAATGTGATTTATAGGCCTGTTTTTTTGTATTACACATAAAATGGAGAATGCGCGTTATTGTAGATGTTATATATCTGTAAAACAATCCAATAGGGTTATAGTGTAAATTAGCCACAGTTTAATTTACTATACTTTCTAGAATTTCAACCCCTTGAAACCCATATATCATCGCAAACTACAATTAATAAGCTATCAAAATATGAAAGGAAAACGGAGTGTTTAAAGATGTGTAGTGAAATGGCGCCAACCCTTCATTGACCGCATTTCTGACCGCGTCCCACAGTTAACACCCCTACTTTGTATTTGCCGTAAACATGCAAATTAAACATGAAACTACATTCTGCAAATAACAGAAGCCCACATTTAACAAGCAAAAGTGCCATTTTTTTTTTAAATTGAGGGTTTATTTTAAAGGTACTTCTTTCAACGGAGGCACATTTTCGACCGAATTACGATGAATGACTACATTATAACCTAAAGAGGGTCCATTTCACTGAAAATCTTTGTGCAGCGTATTTTATGCTTCTAAAACTAATGTATGTCAAGTCTATTAAAGGGCACAAATCGCATCTTAATTCGCAAAATGGAATACAGTGTCAGTCGCAAATAAGAGTTCAGCTGACAAGTCGGCATACAGTATGTTTATTATTTAGATAAAAAGTAATATCTTTCAAAAACGCAACAGCTGCGCAACATTTTATTTACATTTATTTATGAATTTGCGTGCTTATTTAAAAAACAACAACATGGATTATTGGATTGCAAATCAATTTAACACGTTATTCACCAGTTCCGTGACATGGTCGAGAGAATGTCCATGAAATGAGCATATTCAGATATTCAGCCATCATTTTGTCAGCCTTTTGTAAATATTACTTGTGACGTTGTCTGTTTCATCTGTTATATCACTACATACATATATTTGTGTTCAACTTATCGTAAACCTTAAATACACGCACCGTATAAAGCAAAATAGTAAATTTGAAGACAATTTCTTACCTTCGGCTTGCCAGTTGTTATAGTGGGAGTACAGTCGTTTATAGAGGCTGAAATACTCAATGAACACAACGTTTGTTGAGCCGTATATGTCACAGGATGAATATATAACATTAAGTAAAATATTCAACCGAATACATCACACGTGTTTTGTATTCGATCAAAAATAGCACGCAGATGAAAAGTATATGATACATGATATGCGATGTATACATTGGACGTTGGTTTTTATAGGCACACCAAAACGAATATCTCACCTGCAAAAATGGGCTAAGAAAAAAGAAATTTTCATCGAACATATCACATTTTCATCAGTTAAGGTTTTTAAAACAATCAAACTTTATTGACACATCTCAGTTATGCCAAATAGATTCTGCTAATGACAGATTCACACGACCGACCTGATGGACCGGTGAGTCTCATTTCTTTAATTTGTGTACTTTTAAATGTTTGATAGATTGCCGAGCGAGGGATTGGGAAAGTTACCGACTGCGTTCGTGCGACCGTCGGATGGCGGTCCTGTTAACACTGACAATAAATTGGAAATGGTCGGTAACTGATCAGCTCGATTAGTAAGTGGTCGGTGTGTTCTTATAGGTCTATTTCAATCGTCAATGCTAAGACCTTTTATCCAATATTTTTGATACGTTAAAATCGAGAAGGATCGTTTGGCAAGAGTTCTTGAAGTAATCTTGAAAAAATCATGTAGCAATCGACTTTCGGTCGTTTAGATTCTGCCTTGATCTGAAAAGGATCGAAAACGATACCCGGTTGCTGTATGAAATCGCCAACTTCTGACGAGATTCGTTCTAACTACCACTACCACCACCACTACTATTATTACCACTACCAACAAAATTACTACCATTACCACCACCACAATCACCACCATTACTACCACAAACATCACCACTGCCATTACCACTAACACCAGCATTACCACAACCCTAACCATTACTACTACTATCACCAGATCTACCACTGTCACTCCTACCACTACCACTACCACCACCACTACTACCAGTACCACCACCACAACCACAACCACTACCACCACTGATACTACCACGACCACTACAATCAATTCTCCTACCTCTACCATCACCACTACTATCACCTCTACCACCACTTCTAATACTACCACCACCACTACCATTTTATTTTAAGGATTGCCTGTTTATTTCCTATGAAACAGCATTTGTTCATTCGGCGCACGTTTATATTTTTGATACGTTAAAATCGAGAAGGATCGTTTGGCAAGAGTTCTTGAAGTAATCTTGAAAAAATCATGTAGCAATCGACTTTCGGTCGTTTAGATTCTGCCTTGATCTGAAAAGGATCGAAAACGATACCCGATTGCTGTATGAAATCGCCAACTTCTGACGAGATTCGTTCTAACTACCACTACCACCACCACTACTATTATTACCACTACCAACAAAATTACTACCATTACCACCACCACAATCACCACCATTACTACCACAAACATCACCACTGCCATTACCACTAACACCAGCATTACCACAACCCTAACCATTACTACTACTATCACCAGATCTACCACTGTCACTCCTACCACTACCACTACCACCACCACTACTACCAGTACCACCACCACAACCACAACCACTACCACCACTGATACTACCACGACCACTACAATCAATGCTCCTACCTCTACCATCACCACTACTATCACCTCTACCACCACTTCTAATACTACCACCACCACTACCATTTTATTTTAAGGATTGCCTGTTTATTTCCTATGAAACAGCATGTGTTCATTCGGCGCACGTTTATATGAAACTTAAACATTGGTAATCCCCTGTGTATATATACATCACTATACATTTCTATCGGCGTAACTCTTCGGTAACGGTGTCCGGTTACGGTGTATCTATAAAAGTCCCAGTTACACGTGCCACAGAGTAACCTTGATATATTTGCATATCTGGCTCCTATTGGGGTCCGGAGATAGGTGGGTTCCGATTCCCTTCCTGGAATGAGTTTCACTAAAGCATTATTTGTAGTTTCATGCATTTTATATCACAACGGATCTTGCATATACGTTTCGGTGTGAACTGTCAAACGTTCTTTAAAGCTCCGCGGCTATTCAAATTATATTGTGTGTATTCAACCCATGATTACAGAAGGGAACATTTAATGGCCACGCGCAACACTTTGGCATGAAAAACCACAGATACTATTTATATAGGATTTTATACAAGACAGACTCTATTTTGACAGGCGTCACTGTTCATAGTCAGGATTTTCATGCTTTTTCAGTGACAATTTCAGGTTAAAAGGTAAAACTGACGTAGGTCTTTAAGACAAATGTAAATTTTACTGTCGAATATATCACGCACGTGTTATATATTCGATCTGTGGCATATACGGCTCAACAAACGTCCCCTTGCTTCTGTTTATATGATAAGAACAGTCCGACAGCTCGGGGCATATTGCTTCAATTTTATCACGAATATGTTTGTTTACTTGTTTTTTTTTTCTTCTGTTAAATGTCGTTTTTCAACAGTATTTTAGTTATGTAATGGCGGGAAGTTAATCTAAACAGTGTTATTCGATTATGTACCTGTACACAAACTTGTTCTTCGCAAGCACCTGCCAAAATTCCAACATCATTCAGAGATGGAGGTCGGAGGATTTCAGACACAATGTCTTTCATCAAATCGTCACTGAGAACATACGCTTCGCCCGAGGATCGAACTCAAGACCTTGCGATTCGAAGATATGCACTCTCCCTATTGAACTAAGCGGGTGGGCTAGTATTTATGTAGTAGTAGCTTCACTTCACTGTGTGTGGGTGCGTGCAAATACTACTGACATCTTTTTAAAATCATCCATGAGTAATATGAAATGTACAGTCCGTGTCTGGTAACTTCGGAGTGACTATTTGGACGAGTCCAGGTCAGGAGGGTAATCGATAATTATCATTTATATCTAAGTACACACTTTTATATTGTACTACTAACTGGAACGCTTACATTGACGTAGAAGATTAGTACCGGCCGTAGAGCGTTAGTCTTACATGTGCGATTCTTTTTATTTCCATTGTCGCGTTGGTTCGAATCCCATCGTGATTTACACTATTTTAAATCTTTGTTTTTCATTCATGTTTAAATTACATTTTTTTCAAAGATAATTGAAAATATTCAAAATGCAGTAATACAGCACTACGGTTTACAATAACGAACCGAAATATGGAAAAATGATGATGCTTGAAATAACCTTCAGAACATTTTGTAGTATGCATTTATCATCATTCTTATACTGTTTCTCTTTGCAACAACAGACGTGGACGCCTCGGACATGTTGACTACACTAATATTGGCAATATACCAGAGAGAAATTTAACCTGCACAAAATTTCCGGGTGTTGTCGTGACTATACATTCATAATACGATGTGTTTTACACAGAGCTGATGGCTGGACACCTTTAAACAAAAATTGATTTAATAATATTTCTATCTAAATATATTAATATATTCCAGGAAAAATGAATGAGTATGGTGGTTACCCTGAAAGAGAGAGAGAGAAAAAAAAACACTTACCTCGATTCAAACCTACGGCCAGTAAAATTAGACATTTCAAACATCAACGCTAACCACTAAGCTACCGGGACTGACAGACGTGTTGAAATAAAATATACCCAATATTATTGTTTATGTAAGCTGCTTTACCTATTTTGTTAGTTTTATAAGTCCAAAAAACATAAACAAACGTGACGTCACTCCGAAGTTATCAGACACGGACTGTACAGGACAAATAAAAACAATGAAAAAAGTATAAAAATGTCACATTTACTGTAATGTGAAGATGCATTGTGTTTTGTGTGTTATTTAACTGGCCAAGCAAAATTTACGTCGATTTCCTTTCGTGGTATAAGGACAAAAAGAAATATTTCTTTTTTTTTTTTCTTTTTTTTTCTTTTTTTTTTCTTTTTTTTTTTTGCACAGTTATTGAGATATCATCATAAATGTTATTTTAGGATACAAAAAAAGCAAACTCGAAATCCCAAATGTTGACAAACTGCTTTTAAATACGGAAAAATAAAGGTCGAAGAAACACATTTTCTCATTTAATTATCACTTGTCGTAACCTAATGATCAAAATACTCGAATCATTGTAAGGTGGTCGGACAGTCCTATTTAGTCCACTTAATGCACGATTTTCCGAGATTTCGTACACGAGTAGAACTATGGTAAGGCGATACTTTTGATTTAAACTTTCCTCTGCTTAATATCTATAATGAACCTGAGTAATATTGGGTGGTGATATGGCACCCTGGTCAACTGTAACTAAAATGGTAACAAAATATGGCGATATGACACCCTATGGGAATTTAGCCGTCCATGGTGCCATATGACCATCCAGGGTGCCATATCTTCATCCAGGATACCATAATTATTTTTACCAGTAAACAATAAGACAAAGGTACTTTCCTTCGTAAAAGTAATGGAATGGCCCTTGAGTTTTTGAGAAGCATTTCTATCAGTGGTGCTATTAGCATTGGCCTTTTGGACATAGGGGTGAACTCTTACAACCCTGACGTAGCGCCGACTCATGTTTATCTCCTCCATTCCCTGCCTTTCTGTCCGTCTCCACTGTCCTCTATCTCTTAAGGATCGGATAATCCTTATCGTCTAATTCGTTCTTCGTTGGGTGTCCCTCCACCTCTCTTCTTCCCTCCTAAGCGAATTGAGAATGCTGTTTTGAAGAACAGCAGCTCTGGCTTCTAGCTGTAACAGCTCCTCAATTTGCTCGGCAATGGATTCCATTGTAAACGAATGATGGAATGTAGGCCAATGTACTTGCTTATATGGGGATCGCGCGGACTGGATAGAGAATTGATATATTAGCCATATGAGATTTGATCTTACATTGAGGACCATCAGCTACATGGCTAAGTTAAAAGAAGTACAGGACCTCAGGTCTTTTTGAGGGATGAGTTTATGGCACCTTTACTGCTACTCCTACATAGGGAAAAATAACAAAACAAAAATATTGTGTGTACACATTTTTTTATTAAACAAGTAACTGTATTAACAAAGAAAATTTAGGGTACAAATAATCATGGTCTAACATATACAATTTAAACAAAGCTGAAGCAAGTTTATCAAATTAATCTGCTGTACAACACTGCTAATGTTAAGGTCTAGCTAGTGACCTAGCTGTTGCATAGAATTGTTTATTCCAAGTTCCTACATCTTTGTTATTAAGATGCCACTATATTGGCTCGAAAATATGATAGTCAATATATTCTCTAAATCATATCCTCTGGCTAAAGCGTCCAGAGCAAACATGCAGTAAACACCACGCATGGCACTGCTTCCACTTTGAAGTCGTATGTTGTTCCTTGTCCAGTTTCTGGTATTGTTGTCCAAGAAGGGTCGACTAGCTTTTTCTGAGGATGGTAATCCATAATAGTCAAAGTAGATGGCTGTATTTTTTCGAAAGTAAATAGCCACCCAATTTTCTCCAGGTTTATCTGAGTCATGTTTGTTCACTATGTAAGCTTTCACATGACAGGGTTTCTTCTCATGTAGATGAGCCTAGGGACACATTTCTCTATTGAGTATTCTCAATAGAAACGATTTATCCGTGATATATTGATGTTAATGGGTATTCATGATTCCAGGCGTCTTTCACTCTTTATGCCCATATACTCATCCAGCTTTCCCGTGGATTGGATTGATGACGGTCTAACTTCCCCCGTGTATTTACCCACATAATGTAGGGCTTGTACATTTTCACAGTCATGCACGTCCATGAGCTCTAGTTTTAGATACCATTTTCCATGACATTGTAGAGATGATTGAGAGCTTTTACAATGTACAACTCCACCCACTCGTCCGTAGATGTGAACAAACACAGTTGATGCTGTAAATGACTGGGGTGATCCACTTGACATCCAAAACAGTTCTTAAGTACTTCATCGAAGATTAGTGTTTGAAGTTCTTCCAAAACACAATCGTTTAAGGTGGCCCGGTTTTTTTTTAAGTTATATTTTAGTTAACGTTTCGTGACATTTCACCTTCTCAGCATTTTCTCTGAGTTTTCTGGCACATACGACCATCCATGTTTAATAATCTGTGACGACTTCCCTCAGCCCGTTGATTTCAATTTGATTGTCAAATTCTGCGTACACTATCACGTTCACGACGGTAGTAAGTTGTTGTGAAAACTAAAGATCTACCCTCAGGTTCCCCGTTTTTATAGGGTGAAGTTGACCTTGCTCGCAACCTAGATCTTTTATATTCTGTCATAGTCAATCCAATCGACCTGTTGAGTCCAAGAGCTCCTGTTGCCATGTAGAGTGACATGTAGGATCGCATACATTCTCCATTTTCAAAATCCGGTTGGAAGGCTGTATTGTGATTAGTTTTCCCGTCGATACTGACTTCTAGGTTAGACAAATGTAAATGTCTGAAATCAAATAGATTGGTGCGGTTGTCTCCTTTCATATCTGCATTTCTCACTACACCAAGGATGAGTCGTTTTTGAAGTTATCCAAGAAACAAGTGATTTTAGATCTCTGTCCATCGGGGATCGTAAATGTTTTCACTACACCGCGTCGTATCGGGATCTTCGTGTTATGCTGACTAATAGCCTTATTCAAATCACTGTCCACCACAGGAAGTAATTCAACCGTTCTCACGTTGAATCCCACTTGTTGAATATCAACTTTTCCTTCGGCGGTGCCCAAGATACAGAAGTTAGTGAAGGCTCTGTTCAACTTGAGGCGTATTTAAATTCAATGGGAAGGTATTTCTATTGTAGGAATAAATCCAGATGTAATCTTCCAATTACTTCACAGTATTTGCTTTTGGCTATACGAGTTTTTCGACGTTTCCATCCATCATTACTTCCAGCTCGTGTATTATCCTGCATATGAGTAGCTGTGTCTTTATCCCAGAGTTCAAAAGCTCGCAGTTGTGTGTCTTTACATTCTTTGTTGTAGGACAGGAGATTTTCAATGTAGGCTCTGTACGGATAGGTGTGCGAGTTGCTCGAATCAGTTTATTGTTCAAATATAGATCAATGCTACTGAACATACTGTGGAAAAAATTATTGACCACAAAAGTTTCACTGTCAGCCCCTAGATCTGTTCCAACAGTCTTGAGCACTTTGAATTTGATGTGCAAATGAGATTGATTCAAATCTGTCCATTTTTATGTTTGTGGAGGAATATTAAATTCGATGGGAGCTGAATTATTCAAAGCCGAAACTTGGTAATGTTCCGTCCAGTGGCAATCGTGCATGGCTGACATTGTTGGAGGTATAGCAGAAGCATCAAGTTCCGTTTTGCTACACTCGCAAGAACAGTGCTGCATCATATTTTTAGTCCAAAATATCAAGAATTCTAGATTTTCTATATGAACGTTTCTTTCCACGACCACGTTATATCACCACCATCCTTCTTCCACGACGTCTGAATGAGGACTGACAATGAGACTTTGGTTTTGAACTTTTTATAGTTTTGATCAAAGATTCTCCCAAGGATAAAGCTGTTGCTTTTCCAACAGACTTCAGCGCCCTCCCTCCACGAGACTTTATCACCTGTTTTGAATTTCTTCCTAATATGCTATACTTGACTGCACCCAGGCCTTCATGTTTGATGGCCCTAATGGCTGATTTAACCATTGGTTTCACAAAAGGAGATGTAATTTTGATAGCTGATTTAAGGATAGATCCAATGACCATATTGGCGAGGAACACCACGATACACGGGATACATTGTGATCATAAGTTAAGTCCCGATTTCTTTCGAAAATGCAACTTCACCATAGACTTGGCACCAACAAACTGAACGGTTTGTCCAGTGTCACCCCTTATATTTATACCTATTTCATCAAAACTGGATTTTGAGATTGGGACATAATGCAAATTGACATATTTTTCGTGAATATGATTTAAATCTCTCTTGCTCGGTTCAAATGGAACCACACGAAGGATTTGTGCCTCAATATCTCCCAGAAAAGTAAAATCTGCCAGATCAGAATAAATGAATAAACGATTAGTGCCAACATTAAATCCAAACAGTAAGGAAAAGGATTTTCATCCCCTGGATAAACATCTCCCAGATGTTGACCCCCCCCCCCCCCACACACACACACACACCATTAGAATTGAATGTAATACGTCTCCTTGGTCGGGAATAATCAATATGAAACACCATGGACTGTTTATGGAGAATTCTTTTGAATAGCATTGTCGATTTCAGTGACGAGATGCTCCGGGGAAGAATACATCCAAGATTTGATGCATCAATGAAAGGTTTACTGACCATTGATGTTCCTACATTGACTGGAAGGAAATTTACTAAGTTTCTTGCCTAGTTTGCCATGGGTTGTAACAATTTAAAATTGAGATTCCTCCTCTGTCATACTGACAATCTGGGAAGGAATGATGAGTTCGACCAACGCCATTTGATACATATCTTTATTGACATGAATGGATCTAGGTAATTTTGTCCTGATTTAACACTGGGTATTGTTAGAAAACATGCCCATAGAGCTGTCACTGAGCACCGTTATGTAAAACGAATTCATCGCTGCTGACCAATAGATAGACTGTGCAACGTAGGTTATTTTATGAATTTTAAACCTGGGGTGGGTAATATGTAACCAAGTGTACTACTGAGCAGAATTAACCAAATCCTCTCTTCAGATTTCAGACAGAGTTCAATGATGGAAACCACCATCACAAAATAAATGGCAAAATTCTGTGACATGTAAGTGAGACGATTTTTTGGCTCACGAGTATTACAAAGCGTCATAGTATTGTCTGTCACCTTCACGCTAGCAGAATCTGTCTGAGACATCCTGTCAAAATGTAGATTCTTTTTTACCAAATGACTTTGTGGAATCCAACTGTCAAATTTCTTTGGATAACCTTCCCACTGAATTTTAATTTCTTTGATATTTTTTCCACCCACATTCCTTATGCGACGAGCAAGGACTGATTCAGTTTCGCAAATGTCTTTGTCTTTTATAGTCTGAATTTCAGGCATCCGATGCGGGTGTTGTTTGAATACTCCGGTAAAAACTATGATTGTAGGCATGAACCAAATCATGTAAAATATCAATGTAACGTCGCGTCTTTTTCATATGTGAAATACTCCCACATACGACGTTTAAAACATCTTTGAAATCTTTCAACAATGCTCGCTTTTCTGTGGTAAAAATGAATATGTTTGGACTTTAAAAACTTTTGGAAGTCTTTATTTTTGAATTCAGACCCTTTTTCAGTCTGCAAGAACTTTGGCGATCGGCCTGAAGTTTTTAAAATAGACTGAAACGCTTGAATTAAAGTTTTATTAAAAATTGGAAAAACCCAATCGTATTTTGAAAACACATCATGACACACAACAAATAACAAAACTTATCATTGTCTTTCATTAACCTCTGTAAATATGCTAAGTCTGCTTGCCACTGATGGTCAATGCCTCCCACCTTTGTTTGACGTCTATTAAATTTTCGAAGAATAGGTTTATGCACCGTGTAGGTTTTCTGCTCATGCGCAACTATGATTTGACTTGACCGATACAGGTTTTGTACGCCCGAAAATGCTGCAGGGTGCTTTTGATCGTAGTAAATTTTATGAAGCACTACCTCTCTTTTACTGTCCATGTTAATAAGTGTCCCACGAATGGAACGATGAAGCTCTGGGTTCATGTTTTATAGACTTAGGTGGTGTAGGCAGTAAGTAGGAACTGGTCTCAAAACAATCATCCCCATCATCATCATCCTCGGACCCGTCTCTCTGCATCCAGCGCTGTATGTTGCCAACATCCTGAGGGACACTAGATTCCCTCAGACCTCGAGAAAATTCTTGTCATCCTTTTGGGTTAGATCCTTTACGCTGTCTCAAGACATCATTGACTAAATCAATCATATTATATCCAGGTATAGGTTTGCCGTTGACTAAATTTCCCTGAGCATTCAAACTCATGCTCGGATGGTCTTCCAGCATTTGAAGAAGTTTGGCTTTACGACGCATGGGTACTGGCACACTATCAGTAATATGATCACGCAAAGTTTCAGGCTTCTTCTCTGTTTGTACAGTTTGCTATTGTTGTTGCTGATGATATTTTGATGACGGTTGCACTGATATCTTTTATGAGCCAGTTGATTTTTGTAACGTTTGCCAGTATAATTGAGCTATTTCACTTTCAGACAAATCCTCTCGATAAAATACAGACCCCATGTCTTTGTGTATCTCCAATTTTTGTGTGACGTTAAGGTTAGATGGTAATCTTGGATATTGCTGTTGCTCTGCTTTCCAACGATTCATCTCTTCCAGCATGTTAAACGGAACAATGGCCATCTTCTTCATATTTTGTCTATCAATCTTCCAAGACTGTTGCGAAGCACAGGTACTAGCGCAAAAGCTAACAGTGGTAAAAATCCTCCTTTCTAATTTAAAAATTTGTTTTCATTCTGAATCGGAATCTTTTTGTTTGCCAAGTCCCGAAGTTGTTGACGCTTTGGATGCAACTGGCGCTTCTGAGCTTCTGATAGAGATACACTCCATTTTAAAACATTTTGACAGCACTCCCCCACACAGTTGATTAGATCTTTAGGCGTTTTTTTTATTAGCTTTTTCCTAAACTGAGGCTGTGTCCATGTTTCTTGATCAACGGTGTGTTATGTTTTGCCATTCTTTTGCATGCCATTTTCATGAATGTCCAAACAACAATTGATGCTGTTTCTGTGAATACTTGGGCTTATATAGGCGACAGGGCATCAAAGGCTGTTTTTTGCGGCATCACTGATCGAGTAAATTTCGGGAGTTTCGGGACGGAGGCATGAACGAAGTTTCTCCCGGTGTTAATTTGCTTACAGTCATTTTACCGTTTGGAGTCAAATAGGTTAAACCATCATGTTAATTCACACCACGTTATCACATTTTGACTTAGGAGTATTAAGAACAGAGGGTGGGGTGGTACTCTTGGATCTCGATTGCATGGGACTTGGAGTTTGAAATCCAGACTTGATACTGATGTGTGAGAGAGGAAATCTCACCGGCGTTGTTTGATCAATCACATCAGAGAGCCAACTGAGTGGTCTCAAAGGCGAGTCTTGTCTTGGTGAAGATTTTCGTCTTAAAGTCACCAACCGATCATCGAGTTTCTTCATTGGTGCTGGAAGTGTCCCGCCTGTGGTCTTGCTCGATAATTTCTTGAGTTGTATTTTTACTTTCAACGGTGATTTATGTTTCTTGGCTGGTGTTTTGACGTATCTCGTTTGGCCTTTCTTGGCTGCTGGCGTTTTGACAGATCTTTTCGTGACAGCCTTTTCAAATTTTCTCAAAGTCTATTGACCGTCCCAACGAAGTAGACTTCGAATTATAATACCTCCAAGAAATCCACTGCCTCCTAGTTTCAGTATCAACTTACGTTTAGTTTCGGCATCCACATTGTCGTCTGCTAACTTCCTAATCTCTTGTTGATTTCTGTTCATGAAATTCGAAATCTGTTTAGGCAGTAGAATCTCTTTCTGTATGATAATCTTTGCTGCTAAAGTAAACCATTCGAAATTTGCATGCAGACCCGCTGGTAATAACTGGTGTCTTTTATGAATATTTTCTCTCCTGACTGAGCGTTTCCAAGGCTCCGACAGCTTCTAGTGTGTAATCCATGACAAATTGTCTTGAAATTTATACCTTTGTCCTATGATTTCTATGTTTATACTAGTCCCGTGTAACTTTTCCTCGATTTCCTCCAGTGACCCAACGATGAAAAATATCTGTTCTCAGTCTGTAGGACTCGGGAGTTCTTGGATGAAAATCAATCACTAGATATCCACGAGGGACTGAAATGGCATCTCGATAGACTTGGTGTAAATGTGGCAATTGAATTTGACTTGCTAATACTTTGTCCTTTATCTCTAGTATTTTGAAACAAAATCATGTAATACGCATTCATACTCATTGTTCTGCTTGTTTTGGATTGTTGAAACATGTTCAGTTTGATATAAATCACACTGGCATTACGTTGATGTCCTTTTCTTGTAATCCAAAGTTTGATTTTTTCTTCATCCTTATCGCCGAGCATGTCAACAAACACCACCAAAAGAGGGATACTGGTATCGTTGACAATCTCTTCGTCGTCGTCTGGGATGCCTTTGACAAACCTGATATAAGATCATTCTCTTTCTTGCAACATAGCGTAGGCAGACTGCCATTTTTTTGTAACACCACACCACTTGTTATGGTACAGTTTTAAACACATCCGTTTTGAACTCAATTAATTGTTTGACAAATTGTGTACTAGACCCACTTGGTCCAGAAATGAAAATATTGCAAGGATGTTGAAAAGGTAAACTACTTTCTTCTATGATGGTTTCAATAATAATGACAACATATTCTGTTTTACATGTTTATTTGTACTGACAAAAAAATATTGACAAGAACAATGTTCATAACAAAACAATGTTCACAAAACGTAAATTTTTCAATAGTTTAGTTCAATACAACTCCAATTTAATGTTTTTAATGTCACAGTTATAAAGTTCACATAACCATTTTAAACTGTCAAGATCTTTCATCATACGCACAGTCAATCTGTACTGGTCATTCAGGTACAGCAACTCTGATGCTACCATATAATGCTACCACAAAAGTAACTTGATCTATGATAAATGTTCTAATATATATGATTCACTTGGTGAAGGAGATCGTTTTTTCACCTTCCGCAAGGTTGTTCAAACCCTTAATGACGGCTTCTTGCCGTAGTGTCAGCGGTAATAGTCCCGGGTCGTCGACAAATAAGTAATACTTTACAATGTGCGTGACACCATGCATGACCTGGTGATGCATGTAATCTTTATTAACCCTTGATTGACAAAACAACAATTTCATCACATACTGATAGTATGTACTGCGAGCTTGCCTTGACATCAACGGTATGTCCAACGTTTCATCGTGATGTTTAGGAGTAATTTCACCCACACACAATTCCATCAACTCTTTGAGTTTGAGAGACAACACATCTGCCTTGTTTGACATCATCTTTACGAATGATGATTTTTTTTTCTGTTGTGTCGCTAGTATTTACCATTGTCAATTTGCATGTGATCACATAACATAGTCAGAATGTTGACGTATACTTTATCAGCTCCATCCATCATTTTGGGTTCCGTCCTGATGTTACAGGTACAATACGAAGTTGGTTCCAAACTGTGTTCACACCACTCAAGTTCAATGTCAGAATGATATTTACTCATGTACTTTCGGAGCATGTACATCCATGTAGAGACACTCATATCCAAGTCTATCCTTATTTTTGTTATGTCCTTGTACTTGACGTAGCGACACTTATTTGCTTGAAGAAAATCGCATAAAGCACATTCTATATCTACCAAATAATTCTCGTCAGGCAAACTCATTTCCGTATACGAATCACCAGTGTGGATGATGGAGAAGTCTACATTCAAATTTGTCCTGTTTCTAATATAACTTGTGAATAATTCTACCCAAGTGTCTGCCGAAAAACCAAGACGTACTTTACTGTAATGTGCTTCATACATCCATACTTTGTGATGTACTGGACACACTTCCTTCAGTTCAGCAACAAAGGAATTCATCATATTCTCGAATAATCCCGAGCTATTTTTCATGTCAGAATGATTGAGTCTGTTTTTGTCTTGAAATATAACACAACTCCTTTTGTTTGTTAATTTCATTCAACACTCTTTTATGTATGACTTGTTGGTTGATATGCTCAAGTCAGTTCTGATTCATATAATAATGTCCAACGTTTTCCCTGTAAAAAGTACCGCCCCTTCTCAAGTCGTCTATTTGTAAACGGACTCCTTCACTATCAGTAATGAAAACTTTCCTGTCAGAGCTGTTAATAGCTTCTAGGTTAATGATTGCTTCTCCTCGTTCTACTGATTTTGTTACAATAGCTTTAAAACGTTGAAATGTGTCAGGTTCGATCAACCATGCACGTATATTATGGTTTGACCTTACTTCTTCACAATTGATGTGAAATAAAACCTCAGCATACAGTTCAAAATCTAGAATATCATACAACGAAATCCAGTGTTTTTTATCAAAATCTCGATATACCCCTTGACATATATTTGAAGAAAGCACGTCCGGCTCATTTGATGTCATGTTTACGATTGAAGATATCCGTAAGGCACGGTCTTGTATTGATCAACCACGACACGTTTTATATACACTGATTGGAAAGTCTTGGTCTGGAGTTCACTAGTGACCTTTCTATCTCTGTGCCGTTCGATGCGGTATGGATATTCTGAAAAGGATTCCCTGTTTTGGACAGCTTGTAACATACTGTTAAAATTGACTTTTTGGGTGGTATTATAATCTAGGGAAATGCCTTTGACCTTGCACACTGTGTGGCGTTCCCCATTGGCAATGTTCTCGTAATCGTAGGTTTTATGACCCAGGGCAACATGCATGACAATTCTTCCATTGGTTACTTCTTCAGTCCACTTTCCCAATCGACTATATGTAATGGGAATGTTGTATTTATCAGGGTCGTAAATGTACATAAAACTGTCTGATTCAAAGTACAAGACCCGATCCCCTAAACGTTCCAGGACTGAGTACAGTTCTAACCTAGCATAGGCAGTGACAAAAGCTGCAACCACCACATTGGCTACCACATGGAGTTCTGACATATCCGTGTAATCGGAATAATTGATCAGAGGAAATTCGTCATGTTTAAAGAAGTCAAAGTAGTGGACTTTTATGTTAAGGTCAGCCATGATCTCGTATAACCTGGCTGGTGAGTCAATATATTCGGATTTGGGCAAGATATTGCTTTGGGCATTCTTTCCCCAGATGCAATTAAGCATGGTTTTGGCCACGGCCAATTTGCCGGGATTCTTTTCCACATTTTCAAGAATGACACATTCTGTCTGAAAATAGTCACTTTTGAACTTATCTTTATCTGCCTGAGTTTTGACTCAGTTGGGATAACCACTGGCCTCCTGTTTCCTTTGCAAGTACTTATTGATGTATTCCTTATAGAGAGTGTCACTCCATTACTTGAAGTGCCAGATTTGATACACCTAAACGACTTTGTTACATAGATCTAAAGCCTTATTCAATTTCACAGAAGACCAAACCCCAATGAAGACCCTTTCCTCCTTAAAATGACAGCACGTCTAAAGTTCTTTCTCTGAACATGTACAGCACAAGGTATTCACAATTTTCTTGTTGCCATGCATGGGTAGGACGGGTAACCATAAATCCTGAGGGTGGAGCACCTTGCACTTGACCAAACCCCTGTATTTCTTAAGGTTTGTGATATCAATTTCTTCCTGACTTAGAATGACATGGTGATGAAGGGTATATTCTTTGTATTTGATCACATAGGGATTCAGTGAACAAACATTAGCGTACTTGATCTCTTGATTGGTACTTTCATCAACTTCAAGGTACAGGTGACTGCATTGGTACGTCCACAAAACAGTGCATCACGGGGTTTGATAGGTTCCGTATGGGGATAGAAACGATCAATCAAATTCTTGTACTCAGGTTTTCCTTGTATTTTTGGTCAAATTTACATTCCCAAATGTATTCAATGTGGTATCCTTGTTTTTGCAAAGCTTCAAATCTTAAAAAGGTATCTACATTACAAGCAATGTATTCTTGGTCTTTAACGAGTATGGATGTTTGACCTCACGCTTTGGATAGCATGTTTCAAACCCATGAGACCAGCACCCCAGAAACTCTATTGGTCTCTGCATTGTTCCCATCAACAGAATAGGGGCCTATACGGACTTCTCCACCGTTCAATGCATGACAAATGGGTTTTTCTGTGATAGTTGCCTCGACTTGTAACCATCGTACGGCTTTAATGGAATAATAGATCTTGTTTGGATATCCGGCATCTGAAATGATACCAAAACTCTTTTATGTCAATGTATTTTTTTGCGGTGGGTAAAATAACAAACTTGAGACAAAGTGAAACATTCGGTAAAAGGATCGGGGTCGTCACTGGCCATTATCTGATGTTGAAATTCACCACAACCCCTCCTCAAAAGATCTACATCTGATCGGAAATACTTTTACATCTCCTTTTGAAAATCAAAGATGGAACGAGTGTTGACCTTTTCCTGAAGCCATTCTAAAAAGAGTTCACGGGTTTCGAGTTTCATACCGCCAGGATGATAAAACTCTGAGTCTAAGTAAAATCCCACATAGTTCTGGAATTCAGCTTTGTTTGCCCAGTGTGGAAAAGCCTTTAACCATTTCGGTTAGACCAAACGTTTTGGGAAAGGCTGACAATTGCATACTGAGAAAGCTCAAGAAATCAATCATTCTGAGTCCATGACATTTCAGGGAAATGAGTTTGCTTCCATTCTTGATGGCAACGGGTTTGGTTGTAGTATGACTGACAATATACCGCAATATATCATGCCCGTCATAACCTTGAAAATTGTGACCTATGACCGTTAATCCTTTATGGTGGGGTTAAATAACCAAGTACTAAATTCAGCCACGGTATTATCACCCCTAAACAGAATGTCCATGGGTTCAGGTATCGTGTCGCAGTGATCGCATGGTTCCGCTATGTCTTTACGGATACATTCATTGCAAAAGCGTTGAGCGCAACAAAAATTTGGTATGTGTTCGCTTGTTTCGAACCGACTCTCAAAATCAAAAAACTTCAGATTCAGGCGAAACATATTTTAGTATGTGACATTCATGGTTTAGTCCAACAATTTCCTTACAATATCTACATTTCTTAGACCCTGAACAAACATGACCTTTCTCTTGTACCAAGAACAATACACTGGCATGTTTGACATTGCCATACAGATTCACAAATATTTTTCTTTTTGTGACCTGTCATTTGGTTATGCTTTTTATAACAACCAACACTTTTAAAGGTAATCCTACAGTCACTATAAATCACCTGCCAGGTTCGCAGTGTTCCGTTGAGTAACACCAACAAATGTTTTTACACTTGTGCTGTTCTAGATTGTTATAGCAAATGTCACAGTATTCATAATAATAACTCTGTCCATAGAATCCCTTGATTGAAGCGATGGTGTCATAATGTGGTGGTATACGTGAATCAATTTACTCCATTTCTTCATGGTGGGTGGGGTAAACCAAGGTTCACCTTTACCATATTGGGTATGAACCTTGATAATGTAGTCTTAGTAGAGCTTGGCCTGGATTTCAACACTATCCAATAACGTTTGAGCCTCCTTCTGTTGTAAAGTTTTCTTCGATTGTCGTATGAAATGCCATCGTTTCTTCCATTCTTAAATATTTGATTTTTGTACATGGCATATACCTACAACAATGGATCGTGCCAAGCATATGCTGTCATTAGGATTGTCAATTTGCATGACACTCCGTTCAAGTTGAATCATGTTCTCTATACTGACATGCGGTCTATGATGCATATTTCGTCTGGCTTTGCCGGATCTTTTGGGCATGGAAATAAGTAATTTCAGTATGCAGTTGACCATCATGAATCTTGAAATCTTTATTGCTTTGCATGACATTTTCATTTTCTTGAAGCAGAGTTTCCCCTGTTACTGTTTAAGCATTGTCAAATGGGACGTGTATTCCAAGTTTCAAACCGGGATGATCAATAGAAACTCGAACGTTATCTCTTGGCTTGGTCTGACACTCCTCTAGCATCTTGTCTACCATAGCATTGAATAGTTCGTAGGTAAAGTGATACGGCTGGTCATAGGGTTTGAATGTGACATCGTACACTTTACTTTGAGTCTTCAATTTTCTTGATTTTCGCTCCATTCTGGGTGTAATGTTAAAGTAATTGCTTGCAAGGTCGTGCCGTTTCTCATCGTGTTGACCTTGCCTTGCTTGTTTACGGTTTTCTTCTAAACCCCCGCGCCGTTCTTTTCTACTAGCTAATATTTGTTTCATTTTAGTAATTGATAAACGATGCTTCTTTAGTTCTTCTTCATCATCTTCACGGCTACTCGTATCTGAGTAAGGTACTAATTTATGTGGTGCTGCCAAGTTTGCCTAGGCAGAAATGATACAAGTCTCCTGATGACTGTCCTTTTTATACTGACAGAAACCAAGCTGGTGTGATGACCTTGAAAACTCCTATAAATACGGGGACTGCCAGCACATCGACATCAGTTGATCTCAAAAATCTGAAGAGATAAGATGAAAAGCAAAACTTATATACCTGTACAGAAAATAGATGGGTCTGATACCATGTACTATCAACAACCAAGGGACGTCTTGTTGGAGAAATTAAAGAAGCATATCAGGGCTATGTACTGGTTGATCTACAACAATGGAAAGGACGTTTGTTATAATTGCAAGGAGGAAGAAAATTTGGCTTATCAATGTCCCAACGAGCAAAGCTACATGAAGAAGCTGAGATGTTACAATTCTGTGAATTAGGACAAATTGCTAACAAATGTCCCACTCGACAAGCAGACGATAGCAAGGACTCATCGGTGACTTCAGTCCGTAGACCATTATTTCCACCTACGGAGGATTCTCTGACAGCGTAGCACCAACACCACCACGCCTGTACAAATGGCCAGATATTGCAGAGCTGAAGGGAAACAGCATAAACTTATGCTTTGGCTCTGTACCCTCTGTTGATCCACGACAAGGTTTTGTTCCACAGAAGCCAACTGCAGGTATACAAGGTATTAAGAAAACAAAAACACCTGGAGTATATGGTATTCGATCTGATCATACCAACAGTTGGGAATACGGTAGAGAATCATGATACCCCGACACAAAACGAGGAACAGGAGGCTAAGAAGGAGTATAAGAAGCGTTTCAAATCCAAACGAAAAGCTGGTGGTAAGAAGAGCCAGGGAGAACCAAAGCAGAAGCAGCCAAAGTTATAAAACAATGACATTGACTTTAACATAATTGTGTGACTTTTCTCATTTCAGTTGTATCTTAAATAAAATGTTTAGAAGAAAGATAAATGTTTTCTGTTTTCTTCAATTGACAATATACAAGGTATTTTCTACTCTAAAATAGTTGGTTGGTCCTAAAAAGGACCTTTTAAAAAGTCAAACTAATAAAACTAAGACAAGAGTGGATATAAATTATTAAGCTTGACTGGCTGAGTCTTAGACTCAGTCAAGTCCGGGTACAGGTTGTTGAGTTTAACTCTGTAACGCGGAGGAGGCCACTCCACCCAACGTGTTGCGAAGAATGCCTAAAGACATGCCTGCCTCTGTCTCTTTTCAATTTCTTCGTACACTCAGTCAGGGGTCCGATCCTTCTTGATCAGCCTACGTATCAAACGAAGAAGTTTTCATAGGCCCATGGTGAATGGTATACCCTATACCTTTAACAACTTTGTATATAAAGAAAAGGCACGGACTGGATAGAGAAACAAAGGACTATTCAGAAACAAGTTTACATATTTATTTTTTAAAAAATCAGAAGAGGCCTTACTAAACTACCCTTTGGTAGTTAGACAACCTTGTTTTTTAAATTGTGTTTGACAAAATAATGTAGGTATCTTTCTGAAAAGATGTGTGTAGCCCTAGAAAGGGCTGTTGGTTTAGGTTTGGAGGACCTCCAAAACCTAGTGCATGCCACGGCAGGTCGGGCAGTACTGAAGGTCCTTCCTCTTTGAAAGGCCGCCTTGGAAAGTGAATGCTGGCTCGTGATCCGCCTCCCAGTCCGACCCTTCACTGACAATCTGACTCTGGTCCGCTTACTCCACTTCCCCGGGACATTTATGACAATGGGGTTGGCCTGGTTGTCCCCTGGAACCGCTAGGACGGCTGGCTCCTCCTCCACCCTCATCTTTTTATACTCCAACACCTCTTCATTCTCTGTCTGGGTTGCCGTACTCTTCAAAATCTGCAGCCTTCGGGATGGCCTGCCGGAGTAATGAGATATTCTTACCCAACCTGTCACATCTCCTCTCAATATATGCCGGTCTGTCCTCAAATTCCATGGTATAGTTTTCTGCCAGAAACTGCAATGAAGCCTATGGAGCACTACGCTATAATTATATATATATTATAAATATAAGACACGTGAACCTAACAGTGAGCACTATAATTTACGTCATCGATACATTTTTCTGTACGACTAAATGTAATGTTAAAATGGCTTATACTTGACCGTATGCTTTTTCATTGATAAGTCGTCCGACTTTAATTAATAGACCCTTGTTAGAAAAGTTTACATATAGACTATACAATGCTAATGATGGAAATGTTGACTACGAAAAAAGACTGTAGGAGAAAATGTAAAGAATCACGTGGATCTAAGGTCATTTTTACACTTATTCTTGATCAACAAATGAAAACACTTGTTACATCATGGCTCTATGCAGAGTATATAAAGGCAGTGCATCCTACGTCAAGATCACTTTTTGAAGGATGGAAGATATCTTACCTTCAACCAAATCCTTACTTGAAGAAGTCATGGAGGCAAAAAATATCATTGAACCGTATACACAAATAGTACCACAGATGAATACCTATACAATAAATCACCAACCCGTGTATACATTGGTTACTCAAAATACCATGCAGACCGGGATAGATTCATATTATACTGCACTACAGGCGGATTTCACACCACATAATCAACAGTATCAACAACAAGCACAGCAACAAGCTCAGAAACAAGCACAGCACCAGCAGGTACATATCGCGTACCTCAGTAAAGTTGGAACATCCATACTTGAAGAGATCAAGACTATCAATATTAACCTTGTAAAACTTAACTCTACTATCACGGAGAGTCGAAGACATCGGACGGAATGTGATGTGAAATTCAAAGCGGGTCAGCTTACGGTACCTATCCTCTTCACTTCTCCAACAACGACAAGTACGACTCAGCAGGAAAACAGTAAGGGTGAAGAGCAGGATGGCAGAACAAAGTCGACCAAACATGAAATAATCAACAGCTACAAGAAGGCCAAAAAGTAAACAGCCCGCTAAACACAATGGCCCATTTCAGGGCCATTCGATTTTTTTACGAAAAAAAAACACTTTCCCTTATTGTCTACTGGTAAAGTATATAGCACCGTCCTGGATGGTGATATGGCACCCTTGATGGTGATATGGCACCCTGGATGGTAATATGGCACCATGGATGGTGAATGGCACCGTGGATGGCTAAATTCCCATAAGGTAACATAACCAGAGTGCCATATCACTACCCTATACTACTAACCTGTCCATCTTCCAATCAACTGTTAAAATGGGTGCTTGACAAAAGATACTGATTGAATAGAGAACAGCGCAGATCATGATCAGACTGCACATATGATTTTTTTTTTGCAATCTACACTCAGTCTGGTCGCAAAGGCACAATCAGTCGTGTTCAGCATGTTACAGCTTAAGTTCTTCAATGAGAAAGTATCATATCACTCAACATGATATCTCGCGCAGAACACCAAACTATCCCATCTGAGCACATTACTGCTATCTTCAAAGTTTCCCTTCATAGCTTTAGAAACGTTATTGCAGTAATACATACTTGTATGACTTTGAAGCACTTACGCAGACCATTAACTACATTGTGCCAGTTGCCAATGTGGTTATAATGAGTGTGAACAAACTTGTCACAAGCTTATCTTCAACTTTCCCAAATACTATGCTTCAGAATTAGAGCAAAGTATTCTAAATAGTTGAGAAAAGACTCGGAAAAAATAGAAGAGAATCATATGGAATATGAAAGATAAAAATGATGTCTCTTAAATTGCATGCAGCTTCCATGAATCTCCCATTAGCAACCTTCAAATCGTTGACTGATCCTAATGCATATCATGTGTTATGAGACATTTTACAGGACCACGTCACATGCCTTATAACTCCCGAACATGGCTTTAAAAAAAGAAAACATAATCATAATGTTTTGTACATCAACACGATCGTTAGTTTTCTTTTTTTGTCGGTTTAACGTCACATCGGTATATCATGATGGAGAAAGACCCCAAGAGCACCTCTGGGTGTTATTTTATCACATGCGGACACCTGGATAGAACCACCGAACTTCCGTAAACTGGCCAGATGGCTTCTTTGCATAAAGAATTCTACGCCCCAAGTTGTTATGTAGTTGATACCAAAACTTTTCTTTAAAAATTTAAAACAAAGTAAGAATTTTGACATTTTAATGTAACGGAGTGATACAGGAAACAGATTTGTTTGCAAAAGGTGACGAAAATAATAAATTATGCACAAGACCTTGACATTGAACCAAAATATGGAGAGACACAATTTAAAAGGTACAAGAGACACCTATGCCAGGAATAACATTTCCACCAATATATGTGTGACAAATATTTGTCAGTTTACCGTAGCAAGATTATCTGTAGTACTGTATGAACAAATTTCATTTGCGAACAGTGCAGATCATGATCAAGCTGCACATACATGCAGTCGGATCATGATCTGTACTATTCGCTATTCAGTCAGTAACTTTTTGGTAAGCACCCCTTTTAACAGTTAATGGTACTGTCAAAATTGAAAGACAATTTCATTTTAGAAATTTAGCAGGGTAAGGGCTGAACTATGTTGGAACTTGTCAGGTTCTATAGCAATGCATAAGCTCTTTTGGTTACTAAGGTTACTTTTGAATGCAAACACTAGCAATATATCAACCATCTAATTAAAAACACAAATCTAGTTTTAGTTCACAGTCTTTTATTCATACTTCTTACACATCACAAAAAAAAAACTGGCGGCTAGAATGATAATAGCCCAGGAACACCATTATATATAGCTGTATTGTAGAAATGAACAATGGAGATATAGTCTTTTCAAGTATTCTCTTCTGGATTTAGTGCAATGCCCACCAAAGTACTGTTTATAAACAAAAGACTACTTTTGAAAAAGTTCATGAACCCATACTGTTTCATTTGAAAATATCTAAGTGTTTGTTTGAGATTTTTGTAACCTATATGGGACTGGACAGGTAAAACCCCTATTGAACTTTTATCTTGACCGCTGAGTAAGAAATCTGACTTATGTGCATGACACATCGTCTCATTGGATAGCTTTGTGCCGAAATAATATTAAAATCACTTAATGGCTGACAAGAATCATGGATAACACAGGGAAAAAAACCATTGGATTGACCTCCAAATGTGACCTTGACCTTTGTAGTCTGGGGGTCTTGGTGTTGTGCACAACACGCCTTGGCAATATGGGGATCATTAATGTCAGATACTATTCAAATCTCTTGATGGATGCCACTTATGAGTAGGAGAGAAAAAAACAACAAACTATTGATATTTGATCTCTGAGTGTGATCTTGACATTTTTGTTATGGATCTGGGTGTTGTGCATGCCACATAATCTCACTATTGGATGCATTTCAGCAATGTAATATAATAATGCCTTGAAAGAAGAGAGAATCATGGACGGGACAGGAAAAAAATAACACTAGTGAAGTTTGACCTCTAAGTATGACCTTCACCTTTGAACAAGGGGTCTTGGTATTTTGCAAGACACAACATTTGATTTTTGAATACATTTGTGCAAACTAATATTAAAATCCCTTCAAAGATGACAAAAGTTATGGACAGGACAGGAAATAAGATCTTGACTATTCATTGGCGATGTTTATAGAATACATATGCGTCAAAAAAGGGGCCATATCGTCATATTTTGTTACTATTTTTAGTAACATGACCAGAGTGCTATATCACCACCCAATACTCCTAACCTGTCCATCTTTCAATCAACTGTTAAAAATGGGTGCTTGGCACAAGATACTGATTGAATAGAGAACAGTGCAGATCATGATCAGACTGCACATATGTTTTTTTTGCAATCTACACTCAGTCTGGTTGCAAGGCAGAATCAGTCGTGTTCAGCATAAAACAGATTAATGTCTTCCACACACGCAAAAAATGATCCGACTGCATGTATGTGCAGCTTGATCATGATCTGCACTGTTCGCAAATAAAATGATTATGATGTTTATAGAATAAATATGCGTCAAAAAGGGGGCATGATAAAAATGCAAATACGAGTTATGGATCATGTTCAATACATGTCAGATCATCATAGTGGATGTGTGTTTCAATCCATTCCCATTAGTGGGTATTGAGAAAACCTAAACCAAAAAAACCCTAACTCGAAAAGGGGGCATAACTTCCTGTAAAAGCTAAATGAGAGTTATGAAACCTGTGCAATGTCAATTTATCACAGTAATTAAGCGTGTGAAGTTTCAATCCATTCCCACAAGTGGTTACTGAGACACCAGCTTACATACTAAAACTTAACCAAATCGGGACGCTGACTTATGGGCGAGTCCAATAGCTCCACCTTTCCTCTGAATAGTGGAGCTAAAAATACCCAATGAATAAAATGTATATTATTAATGGTCGTCTTCACAAGGTCCTTCAACTGTTTAACTTTCATGCAAATCCTTTCAAACGTGTTTTCGGAGTTGGACACACATAGTTTTCTCTATTTCTATATAACAAAACTATCAAAGGGCCATAACTGCGGTAAAATATTCACAGAGAAAAAAAACATTTCTTTTTGGTTATCTGCACACCGCGCTTATTCAACTGTGGAAGTTTAAAGTAAATCAGGCTAATAGTGTGGGAGGAGTTGGACACACAGTATTTTTCTTTATATTGTATATTGCAAAACTGTCAAAGACTCATATCTGCGGTAACAAATGTCACAGGAAAAACAAAATCTTCCATTATGGTCATCTGCATATGGACACACAAGATTAAGAAATTTGCATACAGACAGACGTACACACAGACAGCATCAAGCTATATGTCCCACATAAATGTGTGGGGGCATAAAAAGACAGGATCATGTGCTTGTTTATGTTTTTTTTCACAAACAGAAATATTTGACATTTGATTAAACAGAATGTCACATTTCAAGCTGATTTTGTATTAACAAAAACACTGTGTTGACAGAACTAGCATACTACAATTCTTTATTCAGTAAAACAAAGAAAAATCTTACTAACGGCCTGTCAGTCAATAGTCAAAACTACTGCGTACGGTCCTTTCCATTAATTAATTATTCATTACATCACGTCAAAAATGAATTTTCATTTTTTTCTTTCAAGTTTTGACTTTAGCCTAGCAAATTAAGAGCTACAATAAACAAGTCAATAGTACAAACTAACAAGCATTTCTGCCTTCTGCCTGACATGTTTTTAACAAGAGTCACCCAATGAACATATCTGTGATGCTATATAAAAATCAGGTGAGCTAAGTCTAAGATGAGGATCTTTTTTAAATGTTTCTTTTGGCTGGTATGGCAACACAAGGATTGATCTACAGGAATGATCTAGATGTGAAAGATTCTGAAAGGGGATAACCAAACAAACATTCCTGTGAAGTCTGCTTGAAACTGGCAAAGTGGTTTAGAAGGCAATGTCCTTTAAAGAAATTGTAGACAATGACATATTGGCAATGGACATCCAGCTATCCTAGTACACCATGAGCATTTTTAGCTCAGGTGGGCTAAAACAGCAGGGAGAACCTCTTTCTAATATTTTGACAGGCTTCTGACTGCATTTCTATGATTTTTATTTATTTACAAAATGTCTGTTGCCATTCCCAAAAATTTTAAATACAAGGGTTGTTCAAAAAATGTTCAGACTTTGTCTCTAGCTTTAATTCAATATACTTCAATGAAGCAAATCAAGAAAAACATCATGATTTGCAATATTTCCACTGACCACATCACTTAAGCCTTGTAACACTGTAAGAAGATATGCCTCTTCAAAAACTGACATCAACTGGCCTAAGTTGATCATATTTGAATGATATTATCAATGTTGTGTTTTCAACTGGATGATTTCTTTAATTTTGAATTATCCCATATTAGCAAATTACTTTTAGAAATTTTCATAAACAATACTTATCATAAATAATTAATCGTTTAGAATTCTGCAATCAGTATTACAACCTGTGCCCAAAATCTATTTTTAACAGGAAGTATACCATAATGATATGTATAACTAACATTAACATTGTCTAGGCATTTTTTTTAAACAGCAGCTAACCAAGACTGCATATTAAAACCCTCTACACACCTTATCATGAAATCACACTTAGGAACACACTAAGGAAGAATTTCATTGTAATAGTAGATCAAAATGTCCACGAATGATCAGTCGTAGACAATGTCTGTCCCATTACACGCCTCAGCTGTAATTATGTTGTGACTGAATTGACTGAATGTTTGACCATCAGTGCTTTGAGAATGTTAGACTTTGTCAAAACGTTGAAAATCATTTTTTTTCCGGGCAGCTTCATATCCTTCCCGAATCCTCTCTCAACTGCTGTTTGTTCAGATGCAGTAAAAAGCTCCTCTGCTTCATGCCTGAAATAAAAATGACAATCAGTTGAAGCACATTGTTATATGAAAACTAGACAATCTTGTGGCTATTGATTGTTTTTGACCTTCATTAATATTTTGAAAGGAACTTGTCACCTGAGAGTTATGTTATGACACAGTCTAATACTTTTGTGTATAAATACATGGCATAACCAAACGCAAAACTGACAATTTACACAATGGATTCTATTTTGGATTCTGAACATATTTCATGAAAATCAAATATATAAATGATTTGTGTTGTGTACCTGCTAATTTTTTTTTTTTTTTATGAAATTAGATGTAGTGTTTAAAGGAACTTATTTTCTTGTTTAAATGGGTACCTGATTGAACTTGATCAATATCTTACTGCCTCAGTGTCCTTAAAGGTAGTTATAACATGGCCTAATATATGTTCTGGTTGGATCCATAACTGAACTTGGCTGAGTACTTATTATTTTTGGAAACTTTAAGTGCTTGTCTAGATCAGTGGTAAAAATCCCTGATTTGTGATCAGTATTTCTCATACTGGTTTTAAGATCAGGGGTTCCAACCCTACTTCTGGCCAGACTCATCATGTATACTGCTGAAAATAGGCATGAATTCCATAATAACAACAACAAACAAATTCAGTGCATTTATATCCACCACAAAAAAAGTTTGTATATGTAAATTGGGAGACTTATGTGTTAACTAATAAAGATAAAAGGTTCGGAGATTTAATTAAATGCTTTTGAATGATAACAATTTTTTAAACCATATCAAGGGGAAAATCTCTGCTTCTACTGGGTCAAGGGGGATGACAGATGAAATAAAATACAAAAGAAAAACAAAAAAAAGGAAAAACTAATACAGATAATACAAAAGCAACGTCCTACATCTTTGGCAAGGAACAATAACAATATAAGTAAGATTGTAAGGTAAAAGTTATCAGTGCGTTAACATGATTATACTTTCACAGGACAAAGCCTAATTTTAGTTTGATAGGGCCCCATCCAAACTTGATAGGGCCCTATCCCAGCCTGAGATCTCACTGCCATATGCAACGAGAGTAATTATGATAAGATTCAGCGAAGATAATTTGTTCTATTTATAGTATGCTTTAGCAAATCATGCCCCGATTTCTTGTCTTAAGAACCTGAAAACAATTTATTTTTTGAAGGGTGTGGCCATAAACATCACAAGCATGCTTTCATTATCATTAATATTAATATTAATATTATCATTATTATTATTATTATACCAGATTTAAATAGCGCTCGGTGTATAGCACCGGTACACACGAAGCTATCTTTCACTGGAAGAACCAGTACAGGCCTTTTAGTTAGGTAGGACACACTCAAGATATCTCAGAAATTTCCAGTGCCTGGACCGGGATTCAAACCCCGGACCTCTGGATTGACATTCAAGCGTGTACACTGTTACCACTAGACCACCGGCCCTTGTTACCATTTGCCCACTGGTTATGTCATGGCCGTTCCATGTTAGATAAAACAAGGCTTTATCAAATCAAGGTCATTAACCTCACATGATATCCATAACTCAACTCATTTGTTTGTCGGTTTCTTTGCCTTGTGTTTAAAGCCGTTTTCAACAGTATTTCAGTTGTGTTATATTGTTAACCTACGTAACAAGTGATTATTTTTTCTCTGCCTGTACAAACCTGTCCTTAACAAGTAACTGCAAACTTCCCCACATGAACCAGACGTGCTAAGATGTGCTAATAAAGTCAAATACCCTTTTCAGAAGCTATTTTTTATCAAATCAATTATTGGTGAGCTGTTCTTTCCTTCCAGCTTCATCACATATTTAATTCATTGACAATATTCTGTGTTTGCTAGCTGGTTCAGTTTCTGTATAAGTGTAAGGTTCCTGAGAGGCAGTCTGTTTATTTCGCTAGCATAAACTACAGCTTGCACAAACCTATTTCAACCATAAGCTCCATGAATATATTATATTTTAAAAATTCAATAGGAATATGTCCATACTGAGATGTCCCACCGCAACCCCACTTAAATGTTAGGGATTTTAAATAGATCTAAAGCTTTAAACTATCTAAACCACAAATACTTTAAGCATAATTATTCATTTGCTCAAGAAAACACATTTGCATATACAGTCACCATGAACTGTAACATTAAATATACCATTCATATTTAAATATTTAAAGATGGTCCTCCCTGAAATTAAAACAGAATATGGTTTTCGAAAAAAACAAAACGAAATGATGCATAATGTGTCTATGAATATGAAGGAAAGTGTAACACAATCAGAATCTTTATCAAAAAAGAATCAGGTCTAAAAATACACAGAGAAGAGATGTTTAAACAGCGAAAAGTCTACAAAGCAGGACAATATCAAAGGAGGGGAAAGAAAAAAATAAAGGGGATTAGTGTTGCATAGGTGACGGAATGTGTGTGTTGTTGGGGTGATAATGTGTTGTTAGGAGGGAAAGAGTGGGGAGGAGGTTAAGGTAATGAGGAACACTTCATATTTTCTAATAACCAACCACCAGTATTTCAAGTTTCAGTCAATACCTAGTATAGTTTCAAATTTTGTTCTGGGCACAGAATACAGAGGACAAATTAGACTTTTGAATTCAGCTTGTGTCTGTGATGTTCAAGCGCTCTGCACATTATCTCATCGACAACTACCTATATGCCATCATTAAGTCTTAATTTTTATAAAGTTAAACTCTAGACAAAAATGACAGATCTGACCTTGGTGTGACCTTGACCTTCGACTTACTTACCCAGTTAAAAAGAGCTCCTATTTGCATTCATTTTGAATAGGACCATATAATGATGCTGCAGAACAAGTTTGATGAAGATCATCAGAAGCTTTTTTAAAGCATTTCTATCTTCAGCTGTAGTGTCCCTAAAATGGGTCAAGTGGAAACATGTGAACAAACATAGTGCTTTGTAAGAATGCTACAGACTAAATTTAGTGCAATTTTGACTCGTGGCTTCACAGGAGAAAATGTTTACATAAACTGTGGATGATGAACAATAATCGAACGCCTAACTATTGACCTATAAGTGACAGCTCACCCTGAATATTTGGTTCAAAAAGAGCTAAACGTTCTCTGAAACAAGATGGTGCTGCTTTACTCAGTGCTGCATGCAGACATTACTAAAACGGTAATAATTTATCTTACTGTGAAATCGTAAATATTTGTGGGGGACTAGTTTTCTTGTATTTCGTGGTTTAGTCAATCCACGAAATTTAATCCCACCGAACAAGTAAAACTTCCATTTATTTTATGTTCAAAAGTTGAAATCCACGAATTCCTATCCCCACGAAATTGCCATGTAATTTTGATCATTTCATGCCCACGAAATTAAATGATTTTACAATATTTGAACATTTTAGTATTTTTTATATGGAAACCTTTACTTTTTGATTAATATTTGAATGGTATTTGATTAAAATTGATTTCCTATCATCAGGTTTTATTAGTCAAGTGGTTTTAGTGACAAAAGTGCTCTAGAAATCATTTTATAAGGGCCGGCGTGTTAATGCCCGAATACAACATATTTGTTGAAGCTTGAACCTAAGCGGTTACTTTGATAGCTGTCACCAAAAAATATAACAATGTTTTATGTAAGTTAGAGGAGTAGTATAGTAATTGTTTGTGCGAGCGTTATTTGGTCCCACCTGACCCTTTACCCCTCTTTTAAAAAATTCAACACCGGCCAATTCAAATTTAAAAAATCCAAAACTAACCAGTCTTTAAGAGAAACACAGTTTCTATCTTTGATGGACGTAAGGTTGAAGGGATAAAATGAAAACCAAGGTCAACTCAAATCAAAAACAACAATTAAACAGAAAAAACCGGAAGAAAATGTCCTTATTAATTAAAATAATTTATAATTGTTTGTTCATTTACTCTTTGATTGTGAACTTTTAGTATTTTATACAGTAAATCATACAACGGTACTTTGTTTTGTAACATTTTTATGAAAAATAAACAATAGTAACCACAGAGTGTACTTGTTTTGTTTTGATATTGAACATTGTTGTACTTTACATTTGGTATATATTCAATTACCTCCTTCGGCGGAGGAGGTCCAAATGGATCAAAGTACAAAGTATTTAAATAACAAACCCAATGTGTTCCAGGCCCAACAGAGTCGTCCAAATTTATAATTCCACATTCATTATTCAACTTTGACTTTGGTAAATTATTTCTACTAAATACACCCCTAAAATTTTTAATTTTTAATTTTTTAACCCATTGTTCAATTTCAAAGTTAGAAATTGGTTTGTTTATAAATTTATCTTTTTTACTATAGGAATTCGTCTGTACGACCTCCGTTGGGAATCAATCTGTAATCCTTTCCCACTTAACAAAGATGTAATCAAAGGTATTCCTAGACTAGCAGCCAGCATACCCAAAAAACCGCCATTTTGTCTCTGTTTTTGTGTTAATTTAATCACTCCAGACCCTACTAGTTGCTTTCTTTGATTAGGTGTAAGATATGGCGATATCATATTTCTCTTATCATTAGCTACCGAAATCATACCATTCCCAAGTAACTTACTAACACCGGTACTGGCTAACCCAGAGAGGGCTCCGATGCCTAGAGGGGCTAATATTTTTGGAGCTATTTTTGCTGCCATTGGAAGAATTGTTTTTCCTAACAAACCAGCCAAAACTCCTAAAAATCCACCATTTTGACCTTGACTGGACATTTGTTTTTTTTAAATTGTAATTTCTAACCCCTTATTATTTCTAATAGACTTTTTAATTTGATTAATTTGTGTTTTTGTTAAAAGTAAAGGGAAGTTTCCACGCAGTTGTTCATATTTTAATCTAAAATTATATGGAGTTTTATTACTATAAGCTTTTGCTAAGTTTTTCTTTTGACCGTCTGTTAAATTTACTTTATATTCAATATAATTTGATGTCATTATATACTTTATATTTATTTTAATTTTATTTTATTTTAATTTTATTTTGTTTAAACAATAACAAGTTCATTTCCAATAGTATTTATTTCAACTGTTTCTTCATACAATACAATTGCATAAACACGAATATTAGCTGCTGGTGCAGCATTTAACTTAGCTGTTAATGTAATATGCTTAGGATCTTCTGTTATTACTTCCTTTTTATATTCCAAATTAAAATGAACAAATCCAAATAAACTATAAAAGTTTGATCTATTTAACAGACTTCCAGTTGTCTTATTATTTTGTTTATAATAATAATTAATTACATCATCATATATTCTTGATATACTTGTGTATTCTGTTTCTGGATAAAAAAACACCATTACCAACTTCAAGACGACAGGAGCTTAAAGTGTAATCATCATTATTAGCATTTACCTTAAATGTATCTAATAAATGCGGGTTATGTTGTTGTGAATTACTTTTGTTAGGTCGTTGTAAATAAACAAATACATGTTGTGGTTTTGTTATACCAGCTGTTATTCTAAAGGTTATATTATTTTGTCGTGTATCAGTTGATTGTGTCACCATTTCCCGAAGGTATGACCATCTTGCTTTTGTAAATCTTTCAGCAATTAGATTAAACCCAAATTCATTGAAAATTAAACGTGGAACCCACAGAATTAATTTTGTTACAATTACTCTACCTGGATCAACACCAGCAGTTCTAAAAATTAATTCATCATCATCCGTCAGCTGCAGTGTTATTTGAATTTGACTTGGAGGTAAAATATTAGTTTCTAAACCCTGAAAAAATGAATAATTATTTAACAGAATTTTAACATTTACCTCTTCACCATCTTCGATTAATTTCTTTCTAATAGTGAACCCCAGATTATAATTGGCATTATCTCCTCTACTTTCAGCATTTTTAGTTGTATCTAAAAAGATAAATTCATTTGTTCCAGTTGTTTCTGCATAATCTTTAGATAATTCAACCAAATTTTTTACATTTACTACCTTATACAAATTATTACAATCATATACAATTTTTCCATTTTGTTTAACCACTAACTGATCAATTAATGAAGCTGCATTATTAACTAAAGCAATTTGATCTCCGTCAGCATAATTAGCACCATCAGCAGGCTTATTAACTTTAAAACTTACTTCAAAATAGCCATGAAACCAATCAAAATATGAGCTTCTATCATTAATTGTAAAGTGATATCCGTTTTTTTTGTTGTTTAACATTATTTCCCAAGAATGATATTAAAGCTGTATCTAATTGAACAGGAGTTAGTTCGTATCTTTCACAATATTGTTTTGTTCTAAACATGTATATATTATATATAATTTTATTTTTTATAAATTAATCTATTAATACGTTTTTGTCGAGCTAAAGTCCCCGATCCTGACAATATTCTATTTATTCTCATATTAATATCCTCCTCCTTATTATTTTACTGTTATTCTTTTCTTGTAATTCCTTAACAATTAAATCACCAACTGCCGGAGCAGGTTTCTTTTTAATTTTTTCAACAATTTTATTAGCAGCTAAATTTCCAACTTCCATTCCAACCTTTTTTGTTCCACTTTCTAACGCGGCTTTGCCTGCTGTTTCCAGAGCTTTTTTTCCAGCTGTGCTAATTGAAGATGCAACTCCACTTGAAAACAATTTCGTTAAAGTGTCAAAGATACCTGTACCATGTATGATTTCTTTTCCCGTGTGAGAATCAACATAAATAAATATTCCTTTATTTTTGTCATAAACTTTCTTGTACATTATATAAAACTAAATTTTAATTAATTTCATTTAATATTAATGTAAAACTTGTTTCAACCTCATTAAAATTAATTATTCTACCAAATATGTCTGTAATATATATTCTTATTGAATTTATAATATTTTTATTAATTTCAGAATATCCAACTCTTTGTGGTTCTTTTGTAAATGGATAAGCTCTTGTTAAATCTGCAGTACTTAAAGCATAGATAATATCACTGAAATTACCATCAACAAGTGAATTATCAATAAGATCACAATGAATATAAATTGTATCCACAGAGTTAGTTATATTTGGTGTTGTAGTTCCCCATTCAGTATTTCTCAATGTTTTTTTCTCAAATCCAAGCAATGTATGAAAATTTGACATTCTTAAATCCAACATAAAATTATCTTTAATTGAAATCAAAATCTTAAAACTACTAAAATCAAATTCCAAACTTATTGGAGCAATGTCTGATTTATCAAATTCATAATCATCATTACTTATTAATGTTTTCCTTATGTAATTATTAATATCAGTGTAACTGTAAGAACCATTTGTAAATATAATATCTTTCCAATCCTTACCATTATTATAACGAATTCTTTTATTATCATATTCACCACTAATATTATGCCAAGAATAAGTCATAGTGTTAATACTATCCAAACCAACAGCATAAGTTTTATTTTTATCTAAAATTAAAGAACGACCAAATCTGATTGTAAAATCACTCGGAGTATTTTTATTATCATCTTTAACTGTTTCAGAACTTAATACTATTTTTTGTTCCATTTATATATTCAAGAAAAATATTTCTTATATAACATTTCATGTTGTTCTGGTAACAATTTATCTATTTTTAATAATTGATCTACTACCCTAATACCCTCATTTTTTAGTTCTTCATTATTATTTCCAGCATCAATCGAACCACAAATTAACTCCAAGTCATTAACCAATTCTTCTGGATTACATGGACAAACGTCATAACCCTGTCCCCTAATTACTTTTTTAAATTTCATAGATCTTTTATTGATAGGTAATCCTGATTTTTCTGTTAATTCTTTAAATATTTTTCTAGAATGAATTGAATGTTTTTTATTATTGTTATATCTTTTATTAATCAAATAAATTAAATCATTATCTACTTTAGTGTTAATTACTTCCTTTCCAGTTATTCTATCCTTAGCAATTAATTTGTTTTGACCATAAAGTTTTTTTAAGTTAATAATTAAATTACCATATTGACCATTTGGTGAAACTTTATATAGGTTATGATATCTTATTCCTTTTCCCAGATATTTTCTAGATGTTAGAATATTTTCAATGGTTTTTCTATATTCTTTTAAATTATCCGACTTAGCTATAATTGCTTCCTTTTGCTTTAGATCAAGATCTGTGGGTTTTTTCATTCTACTTATTGCACCAACTTCATTACCCAATTTTCTTATATCCTTTGATGCCTTTTCTATGATATTTTCTACTTCTTCCCTAGTCGCTATTTCATCAGGATTTTCAGATTCGGTGTGAAAAAAGTCAAACACTTCTTGTGGTGTGTTATATTTTTCTTTATCTAAAAGTTCTAAATTAATGTCTTTATTAAAACAAACTGTAAATTCTTTTGGTCTTACTCCCAATTCTTCAGGAAATTCTTTTTCTCTACTATAATCCCCTTCTATTTCTCTAAAATAATCCTCTTTTTCTTTTTCTCTAAGATAATCCTCATATTCTTTTGGTGTAAATTCTCTACCTCTTTCATAATCTTCCAGTATTTTATCAATCTCTTTGTCGTCTAGTTTTTGTGGTAATGGTGATAATAATGGTTGTTTTAGTTCCTCCGGGGGTGGTTCTTCCAATAACTCTACCAATCTTTGTTCTTGCATTTTATCAACAAACCTTTTTGGAAGTAACGCTAATTGCTTCTTAATTCCAGGTAATGCTTTTAACTGACTTGACAATTCTTCTTTTTGACTTTTTATTCCTTCAGTAATTGGTTTATAAATGTCAGTGTACATATCCCGATTTGTAGCTTTTTTTATTTTTTCTCTCATTATTTCTTCTCTAAGAGCCCTCATCTTTTGCCCGACTAAGTTTTTTTTTATTCTCATTTCATTAAGTTTTGATTGCATTTATATAATAATGTAAGATAATGTAAGATAATGTAAAATAATGTAAGATAATGTAATATTATTATATAATGGAAATTCCAAATTATGATACAAAAAGTAATAAATCCAATAACTTTAAACAACATTATCCTTTTATGCCGGATTCATGTTTTAGAAAGTTAATATGTGGATCTTCTGGATCTGGAAAAACAAGTACACTAATGCATATACTTCGAAAACCTCTTATATATTATGATAAATTATACTTGTATGCTAAAAACCTATAACAATCTAAATATCAGGATTTAATTAACCACTTAAGCCAAATTGCAAAAAAAATTTAAAGTAGATCCAAATGAAATACTTGAATATTCGGCCGATTCCAACCAAATTGAACCTTGTGAGAATCTTGAATCAGAAAAACAAAAAGTAGTAATATTTGATGATTTTGTATGTGAAAATAAAAAGGTTCAAAATGAAATAACAAAATACTTTATTCAAGGGCGTCATAAAAACTGTTGTGTTATTTATTTAAGTCAGTCTTATTATAAAACACCAAAAGATATTCGGATTAACTGTTCACATTATATTTTATTTGAAAGTCCAAGTAAACGAGAAAATGATATGATTTGTAATGAACAAAATATTAACCCTAACTCTTTTGCTAATGCAACAAATCAAAAATATGATTTCTTATATATTGACAAACCAAGGAAGTTTTTTAGAAAAAACTTTACAGGAATTATATAGATGGGAGTTTTTAATGATGTAAAACAAATTAATCAACCTGACAGTATAAGTAAAGTTAAATTTGATATTGATTTAAGTGATTATGCTACTAAAAAACAATTCAAAAAACTTAAAAAAGAATCGGAATCATATCTTCACAGAAATAAGGAACTTGATAACACAATGAACAGAGCATTGGATATGGGAGGTAATAACCTTATTAACCTAGGAAATCCAGATAAACCCAACGATGCAGTTTCAAGACGGTTTATGTTTAAAAAAGTTCAAGGTGTAATAGATGACTATAATCTTGAAGAGATTAAAAGTATAAAACAGACACTAGAAACAGAAGTAAAGAATATTGAAGAATTAACAAAAGATTTTAAAAAGAATTCATTATTAATAGTTCAATTACAAGATAAAATTGAAAAAGAAATGAAAGCTATGGTTGATTCTATTAAAGAATTTTTAAGAAAATCTGATTGACAACGAAAACATAAAAAAGTTTTTCGAGTCAGTTTAAACATTTTATTCACTCAAATTCAAGAATTAAAAGTAGATGATAAACATGAAAAACTAAAGACAAGTTGTTGAAGCTGAAAAAAGTTAAAAAAATATGTTCAGTTAGAAATCAGAACAGAAATAAATAAACTAAAACGGGTTTTACAAAAAAACACAAATTTACTCATACTTTTTCAAATAAAGGACAAATTCGTTTTTAGCGAAAAGGGCCCATCTTTATTTTTTTTAAAAATTTTTTTTGAGTTAAAACCCCATATTCCCAACCGAAAATAAGTTTTTTTTTGTTTTAAAGGGAAACAAAAGTAAAAAAGTCATTTGCACGAAAAGTAAAACAAATAAAACCCGGTTTTCTTGCGACGTCGTGACTTTGCCAAACGTAAATCGCTTGATTTTATTTTCGCCCGTCATAATGATGTGAAAACCATTAAATACAAGTTGCGTATGAAACATTTCTTTTAAAAAAGGTTAAATAGGACCGTTTCACAATTTTAAAACTGAGAACAAAATGTAAATGATATTCACCTTTGTCAAAAAATGCCGACAGAGCATGTATGTGCATTTTTTTCCCTTCTAAAAGTAATCTTTAATATGGTTTTAAACTTCTTGCATTAAAATTTTCATAAACAAATGTAGAAACAAATGAAAAATTTTTCGAATCCATCTTCATATTTTATTTCGCCCAAAATACAATTTCAAAGTTTGATCAACCAGTTTAAACTTACATTTTGATATTCCCGGGGTTTTACACTTGAAAAATTAAACGTGCTTTGAATCACTTCCGCGCTACCTTTGATTTACTTTGATTTTTAATCAAAGGAGGGGATAGTGTATTATCGACCTTAGATACACGTGTTTCTTCACTAAAGACTCAGCATAATTTATAAAGATAAACAATAACTTACATTTGGTAAGGTAAAAACCCATCGTTTTTTGTGTGTGGTTTTGTTTTTGATTTTTTAAATTGATTTTATTTTAAACAATTTTAGAGCAATATTTGCATTTTTTTGACAAAAACCCAAAGGACCCTTTAAAAGCGCATACCTTTACCCCGCAGGGGGGGGGGGGGAGGGGGAAATTAGACTATGACCATCACAACCCCCCTTTAAAAGCGAGTTTGAAACTCAAAAACGGCGTGGAGAGCAGTACACAAAACTAAAAGTAAAAAAGAACTGTGGGTGCAAAAAATTTAAAAATTCGCAAAATATGAAAAAAAATGATCGTATTTTCACTATATTAAAAAAAAATACCCTTTTAAAGTAATTTATTAAAAACACGTATCTCTTGACCATATGACCTATTTCTTAAATACAAAGTCATTTTAATTGTGGTGACATTTTAAATTCTTTCGTGGACAGTGGAACAAATGTAAAATTATGCAAAAAATTTTAAACTTATAACTTTTGAAAATTTAGTTTTTAGAAAAATATATTTTTGATTTGTAAATTTTTTCGTTTGAAAACGCAAATAAATAAAAAATAACATCGAAAAAATTTTACGATTTTTTTTTTTTCTTTTAAAATACAAACTCCGGGTTTTTATGAATAAAATCATGAAATAATTGAAAAATTATTATAAATTTTATAAATTTTCAGAAATCGGCATAAAAACTATAGATTTATAACATCAAAAGTTAAACTGTTTTACAAAATATTTTTTTACTTAAAATGTAAAAAAATTTTTTTAAGATACTTTTTCGGGGCCCAACTATACTGTTTAAAAAACTAGTTAATGTAACGATTCAGCGCTCTTTTTCACTCACCTCTGTATCCAACTGCAACGTTTGGGGTAGTTCCTGCGCAAAAACATAACACCCCCAGTTGCGCGGGCCATAATTTTTTTCCCCTGGTGTTTGCATACCCAAAGAAACCCAAAAAAAGGCACCCCACGGAGCACACACCCCCCCAACTCGACTACCACGCGACACTTTCAATCCATAACAACTTAAACGCGTTATGACGAATCCAAAGGGGAAAACCCTTAGAGGCACGTGCTGCTTTGATTTTGACCCTTAAAAGAGTATGTTTTCTCTATGTACAAAAATTCTGAGTTTCCGCATATGCTCTTGCATAAAACCAGCTGACTTTTTTAAAATTTGGTAAGTACCACTGTTAATTCTCTAACGAATTTCGCTAAGGGGGAAATTCAACATCAAATTCAGCGGATTCCAACGGGCGATTTTCGTTCAAAACAGTGATTTCAAGTAATTTTAAAAGTCGTTATTACATTTTGAAAATCTAACTTTTCCCTTCCAAGTGCGTGTCGTCGTCTTTGTTTTCGTCGCGCTCAAGAAAAGTATTTGTTGGATACGCGCATACTATTCTTACGAAATCCCCGATGAATGGAACCGCGTTGTGGTAAAAAGACTAATACTTCAACGTTGATCCGGCGTTAGCAGATTCTCCCCCATCTGACCTAAAAGATAAAAAAAATGGACGTAAAGTAAACTTAAGATAGGAAAAAACTTTAAATTTGATTTATCTTTTTACAGTGAAAGTGGACTACATGCTTTAAAGCGGCCAATATCTTTATTTTCTTATTGACATAATAATCTACGACCAAACCAAAGTTAGAAATCACACATGTTGCAAACATTTTTAGTTTATGCTGGTACAAATCACTGCCGCATTATGGAAAACCATACTTGTTTTATAGAAGGTTTTACCGCAGTAAAAAGGGGTTCGAACATACGACTTTCGGGTTGAGTGGCCGACCTTTACCTTTAGGCCCAAACCCCAAAAACCCTTTAAGAAAACCCTGTCTTTCTGTTAAAATCAAAATAAGTAGGGGTCAAGCAGAAAACCATATTTTTTTTAAACATTACACGGTTAATAATTAACCGTTCGGAAGTCCAAATCGTAACGGGTTTTCGCTTTAAAAAAGTTAATTGACTCATTTGACTGTCTCTCAGTTTTTTACCTACACACTATCTAGGGACACCCCAAAACCCGTGTTCGTGATTAAAACAAAAAAACGGACGCTTTCAAAAAAAAAAAAAAAAAAAACTTATAAATACTGCACGACAACAAAAAACGATAATTTGTTTGAAAATTATGTTTTTCCCCTTCGTTTTAAAAGATTTTTTTGTATAGCATTACAGAGAATTAACTTCTACATTAAATTTTTTTTTTTTGTATACTTTACGTAAAAATTAACTTCTATCATTTAAAACCTTTTGAGTTCCCGATGCATGAGAAAAAAAAAAATTTTAAACTGCTGTCGTTTAAATTATCAGGGGGGTAAAACCGAAATATGCCTGGTACTCGTAAATATTTCGCATGTTTCCGTAAATTAATTTCGGTGCCCGAACCTAAAAAACTTTTTAAAAGCCCTGCTCTCCGCTTTTCAAATTCTGTTGCGTGTAGCAACCATGATTACAAACTAACAGTTAACGGCCTCGTCCCCCCCTTTTGGCACCAAAACCAAGGTTTTTATTAGAATTTTATAAAATAGACTCTATTTAAAGGGGGTCATTTTTCATAGTCAGGTTTTCATCTTTTTCATGACAATTTGGTTAAAGGTAGGACTGGAGCAGGTCTTTAACATTGAAAAGCCATTATATACAATCAGATCATTCGATAAAACTGTGGGACAAATTTTTTTGGACAAATCTCAGGGTTTGTTTAGAGCCCCTCCGCCGCCCAAACTGTTTTTTTTTGTGGGTTTTTTTTTTAAATTTTATCTGTATTCAGACAAAAAAATTGCACACTTACAGTTTTATAAACAAAATACCTACTACCATCAACTTTCTTCTACAACATGTCATTTAACCGTTCTAAAATGTTTAAATTTCGGACCGGGCAAGATTCATCATTAGCAGACAATTAAAGGGAAGTTAACGATAAAAAAAAAATTATCATAAAATAACGTAATATCAATACAATTACAAATCAGGGAATTACAAAAAGGGTTTTGATCAAAATTCAAACTCAGGGTAACGTGCTTACAAGCCGCCGAGCTTCCCCGCCTACTGTCCTTTAGTTAACAAAAATCGTTATTTTTTTTAAAATGTAGATATAATCGGGCACAAATATCGCGTACAATAACGAAAAACGCCCGAAAATTTTAAAAAAGATTGTCAGGGTCGGGAAAATAAACAGCAAAACGGCTATAAATAAAATGCATTAGAATTTAGCAATTCATTTTACGGCACCGTATTATAAAGCACTATATCATTCTTTTCTCGCGCCGATATTTGTTTTAATTATATTTATTTTTGGGCCCCTTTTTTTTATAGAAAACAACACATATATTATCAATTTACCTTCGTACTTTTGCTGTGTTAGCACTTCTTTTTTTCATTTGTTTCCCGCCTTTTTTGCTAAATGCAGGCATTTGGGCATTTTTCCCATATCTTCCCAGCTAGAAAGGGAATCCCAAAAAACCTCTGTAAACAAAAAACGTCATTTCGCTACAAGCTTTTTTTTTTTCGACATTTGTCTGCTCATGTGGTTAATCTGGCCCTGTTTTTTTCCATCTGCCAGGTGGGGTCCGATTATGGGACAAAGACCCACGGGTTGTTACAAACCATTGGTTTTACAAGGGTTCCCCTTGGCATGCAAATGACCGTTTTTGAAATTAAATTTTGTATTTTTTTTGTATTAAACATACGTTCCATCTAAAACATCATTTTGCTGACTGTCACCCGACCATCTGTAAAAAAACAGTGACTAGAAAGGGGTCTTGTGTGTTTTCAAAATTTTGCCTAATATATGTGCAAGACCCAATTTTCGCCGGAAAAAAAATGCTGCATTAATGCACGTTTAACACTTGAAATGCTTTTCGGACACTTGACGGCTTTAACCTAAATTTTAAAGAAGTTTTTTGATTGCCAGTTTTAAATTTTCAAAGGAACAGTCCAACGTAGTTCTGGGATACGTCGGGGGAGCCCGAAATGCTTTCTATATAAGAAGGCTTAAAAGTCTGCTGCTTAAGTCATCGTTCTTTTAAGGGCTTCTCTCAATTTTGTCAAAATTAAACCTTTATTTTTGATGCTTCCCTTTTTAAGCCCCGACAACTCAAGATATTTGTTCGTATAAAGATGTGTCGTGGTTGAACGTTTAAAAAGGGCCCCTTTAAAATTGCTCTTTAATGTACAGGACAGAGCGTGATTGGGATGGTATCAGTATATTAAATTTTTAAACCGTCCTCTTGTCTCGGGGGTACAACGTGATTTTAGGTCCCGGTCTCTTCACAAGAAACCATTTTTGAGAGTTTTTTTGTAGTGAAAAGGAAAATTTTTTTTTGGAAACAGACGAGGGCTGAGATATGAAGAATTCCCTTTAGAGCGGGCGGATGAAAGTCCGGATCATTTTGTTTGTTGAACTGTATTTAACTACGCGCGCTCACTATATAATATTATGTCTGATTTTTTACTTTAAAATTTAACCTCATCAGCTTTAAATAAAAAAACTTTTTCAACGTACTTCTTTATGGTGTTTCCCCCGTCTTCTTTTTTTTTGGTTTTTCTGTGTTTTTGCACACCACATTTTGTGGAATTTCTACTGAAAAATACAAAAAATTTTGTTTTGAAAAAATATTAAAAAAAATCAAAAATTATTTAAAAAATAAAATTAACTTAAAAATGTAAGAAAAACAATTCAAAAATTTATGACGCGGGTGGGATTAAAACCCCCAAACCGCCAAAAGCAAAGCGGGCGCTCAACCCGTGCCATATTTTTTTAAAGGTTTTAAAGGGTTTGCAAACTTATATAAAACTTAAGCGCGGTTTGGTTGATTGAAATTATTCCCTTTGTCCTTTTTTTTGTTTGTTTTCATTTGTGAAAGAAACGAAAAACCTATTTTTAAAGTTAAAATGGGCAAACGTTTATACGTTTTTTCCCACCCACAAAATATTTCGAAATTTGGGCCCTGTTACGGATGTAGAACTACATCTACAATTTATTTTAAAACAATCTACATATTGTTTTTTTTTACCTTTTCACGATCACTCTTATTAATTTTTACATTTCGTAAGACCTTTTCTATATCGCAGATAATTTAGATGAAACGGTTAGTAAGTATAATACTACCTGGGGGGGCGAACGTACGGATCGCTTTTACGTTCCAAAAAAATACCTTTTTTATCACAAAAATTGTCATTTCCACTCGTACCTGTTTTTAAAAAATAATAATAAGAAATAACTTACCTTTTTCCTTGTACAATAACAGTAACTCTGATTTTCCCCTTTGGGGGGGAGTTTTTTCGATCCCTTTTACGTTTCTTACGCTGGCGAAAGTTTCGAACCCCAAAAATAAAAAAAAGATAAAAGCCGTAAACGCTGCACTTTTGCATCGTTATTTAGGAAGAGAACATAAAAAAGTTAAAAAACTGAAAAAAGATTTGTAATCAATCTTTCCCTTTTTTTAATTTAGGTTTACTATATTTTAATCCGTAAAAAATAGACCTATAAGGAGTCCCCTTTTTTTTTTATTTTTAGTATGAGCACGCCGTCGACCACAAAAATTTTTTGATACAAATAGCAATATATTTTCCATAAAGTTCAATTTTCTCGTGGTTCCCGGGGTTGGCTCTTACTAAATTCCAGATGCAGGACAAAGCATGAAAAAAACCAATTTTTAGCCTTTTAGGGTTTCAACTCGCTCTGTCTGAGAAGTTACAAATTATATACATTGTTTTTGAAAAGTTAGACAGTATAAAGCAAAAAAAACGCCATAAGTAAAAAATTTTTTAATTATAATTTTGGAATATGTAGGCCGATTTATAACGTGAAACCTTGTCCTTTGCAGAATAAAAATCTGAATTAGAAAAGGCAGCTTTGCAAAGGTGATGACATGAACAGCATTAGATAACCTTAAAAAG
>NW_026463269.1:0-62999 GCF_021730395.1 Mercenaria mercenaria
GATCCCTAAGCCAGTCAATTGTTTGAAACAGGGTCATTTGGGATAAACAACTAGGTCACACACTCAGATCAAAGGAACACTTGATAACATTCAAGGGGCAACATTTATTACCCTATTGTCATGAAAGTTGATCAGAATGTTCATCTTGATGAGCCTTTATGTCAAGTTAAAACCTGAGTCATGTGGGGTCAAAAACTAGTTCAAGTGCTCAAACTACAAGTTTATTCAAATCATGACCCCTGGGGTCACATAGATAAAGTACCAGGTAGTAGTAAACTTAAAATCTTCTTCAACCACAGGGCACAGACCTTACATATATTGCATTTAGCATATTTAACAGGTGAACAATACAGGGTCATCATGACCCTCTTGTTGGGAATATTTTAAGTATCTATCGTATGGGACAGCACAGCAGAACATGTAATGGTCAGGTAGATTAATTGTAAAGATGCTGTTCGTTTATCAAATATTTCTGTGTTTTGAAGATTACACTCCTAAACCTTAATTAGTAAGCATTTATCTGTTTGTTAACATTATCAGTGTGATAAGAAATAACTTTAAACATTTTATTTCACTGTATTTTAGCTGAATTAAATGAAAACTTAACAGTTTCATGATTGTGTAATGAAGGATGTTTAGGTCACTACTTGGCTATTTTCAATGAAAATTTTGTTAAATTTACAAAATGGAGCAATGATATGGAACAATGCCTGTACTTTTTTTTTATTTCAATAGGTTATAGGGGTAAAGTCTTTAAACAGAAGCATGCTGTTGTGGAGTGAAAGTGCACAAACCATTGATAACCCTTTGGAGAATCAGTACCAGGTAATGAGCAAATCAAAACAATAGTCTAAATGTTTCAGTGAAAAACAATATAATGAGTTATAGTACAGGCTGTCAATCTGAATTCAGGGTTAAAACTATCTGGCTAGTAAAAGGCCTTGCTCAATTTTCTATTGGCAAATTACATTCCACAATTGTCAATCATTTTAGCTCGACTATTTAACGAATAGGTAGAGCTGTTGGACTTACCCATGCGTAAGCCAGTTTCTCAGTACCCATCAAGGGAATGGATTGAAATTCACACACGTTCACTGTGATGATCTGACATGCAGTGCACAGGTTCCATAACTCTACTTTGTATTTTTCAAAATAGTATGCCCCTATTCCAACTTTGCAGTTTCTTGGGTTTTTGTATGCAAACTAGTCTCTTAGTACCCACGATTTTTTATTATTTTATATTTTTAGACGTATTTTCAAATGTTTGCAATTCTGAAGGTTTCTTTGACTGAGCAGTGTCAAGCAGTTTTCGGATCCTAGAGAATCAGTTCCTCCAAATGAACAAATCACCACAGTCATAAAAATTATGGACAGAGATACTTCATGGAAGAGAGATAACATGACAGTACAAAAATAGGTAGAGTATATAAAGTATAGGATGGCAACCATTTTCTATACACCTTTTCATAGTTCATAATGGGCTTCTTTTGTTATACCCTGCCGGAAGTATATAGTTTTGGCTTTGGCAGACCATCTTTTCAGCCGTCCTTCCATAGTCATTTCTCGTAGTATAAAATGTGGTAGAACTGTTAACTGCTATAAAGAAATATGTTCCTGCAAGTTTCAGTTGCATTATTTGAGGAATCCAAGATTTATAGCCCTTTGTACTTGTATCTACATGTATATATAGAACAGTCCATACTAAAGTTTAGGTCAATTTTACAACTAGGTCATCAGCTGTTAAGCACAAGGCCACTAACTCAAATCATATAAAAAATCTATTTATCCATGAACCATTGAAGATACCAAATTTTCTACATGAACAATATAAAACCTTGTCAGAATGTTTGTCTTTAAAAAATCTAGAAAACATTGGTTATCAATTGTTCAAGCAATAGAAAAATCTTGCTAGAGGACATTTACTTGGTCTGTAGATGAAATATAGCTATAATGTTAGTCTTAATGGTCACTTGGTCAAGTCAAAGAAAAACCTTGTTAGCACTCCAAATACCATACCCGATCCATAGGAAACCTGGTCAGAATATTTGCTTTTAATATGAAATCAAGACTATAATAAAAAAAATGCATATCTGGACAAGATCGTAGGACAAACATGTTTTCAATCCACTGGCCACATTTTCTGAGTGATCTACATGATATTTTGTAGAATGTTTTTCTTCATATGATGCAACTTTGTCAAATGGGGATCCTATAATAAGTTACAGGAACAGTTGTCTGATATACCTGAAATCTTGTTGGAATGTTGGTCAAAATGAATTAAATGGTAGTTGCAAAACTTTGTCACCTTGGCATAAAATCTAGGTCATTTGGTAAAAGAAGAGAAAATCTTAATAACATTTAGAAATCGCATTTTGGAATGAATTTTCATTAAACTTTTATTATCCATCAAGTCTTTCCCCAATTTACTTCATCTACACAAAATGCAGAGCGCGCAACCCAAGGTCAATGTCACACTTTGGGGCAAATAGCTAAAGGTATTAGGCCCCTAATAGTGATGTTTAAAAAATGACATTTGCTTGGTATATTCTTACAGTTGACCGTGCTTCGCACTTTGTTGCAAATTTTCAAAAACTTTTACCGTGCCGTTTTTCATCAATTTTGTGTAATTTATGTTATTTCCTCAAGCTCAAGGAGAGACAAATTTCAAATTGGCGGCCTTTATCCAAAACGTTTGCAGAGAATTCACTATACCATTATTTTTTATGAAAGAAACATCAGACTATTGGTAAACAATTATAAAACTTAAAATAAAACTGTCAATATCATTTTTTTCTAGGGTGTCTCATGTAAACGGATTTAATGAGACAGCATTCTAACTCCAACATTGAAAAATTAAGGTCGAATCCTGCGGATCTGTTTTGAATTTTGCTCACTTCATTCAAAAATAACATTGGGGCGGAAGTAAAACCTACCTACGTTTCTTTCACAATATGTAATCTAAAGAATGAAGGCAAAATAGAGAACTTTTACCACATGTAAATCAGTATTTTTAAAGATGTGTAACTCTACCCCTTCTGTTTCAGAGGCAAATTCACTTTGAACAGCAAGAAATCGCTTATCAAATGAATTTTTTTCCACTTTTGTACAATAAATCAATAACAAGTCTTAAAAGAAGTAAAAACTTACTAGAAAAAAAGGAAAATAAGGAAAAAAAATTGGTCCCAGTGGGGCTTGAACCTACGCCCCCCTGAAACTTGCAGTCGAAGTAGGTTTATGGTAGGAATTGAATACTCTTCAGAAAGGAGGTACTCTATTATGGGCCTAATACCTTAAACTCGTGTGCACCACATATCTAAACTGTTTGTAAGATTTTTAGCTCACCTTAGCACTGTGTCATCATCATCAACAATTTGCCTGTATACACTTTAGTGGTTACAGTTTCAATCACATCTTAATGAAACTTGGTCAGTCTGTTACCCTTAATAAAATCTCAGACAAGTTTGTTTCCGGGTCATGTGGGCCAAAAACACACGGTCAGTAGATAGTAAACCCTTGTTTTAACACTCAATGGGGCACATTTTGTACCAAACCTTTATGAAACTTTGGTCAGGATGTTTGTCTCTATAAAATCTAGACAAGTTACCTGATTTCAAATACTAGGTCATTAGGGCAAATCATACACAAATCTTGTAAACGCTCTAGAGGCCACATCCTGATTTTCTTAAACCTAAGAATATTTGATTTTGTGAAATCTAGACCAAGTCTCAAATTAGATTACAAAAGGTTTAAAAGTAGGACAGTAGCAGAAATCATAGAAACATTTTTGTTAACACTATAGGCAACATCTTCTGAATAAGACAAAGTGGCATGCGCAAAAACCTGGGCACTTAGCTGAAAGGTCAAAATCACACTTAGAAGTCAAAGGCCAAAAGGGCTTTTTTCCCTGTCCAGTCTGTAACTCAAAAATCTTTTAAGGGTTTTTAAAATTACTTGGCGCAAATGTTTACCACCATAAGACAGAGTGTGCAAGAACCAGGTCCCTAGGTCAAAGGTCAAGGTCACATATAGAGGCCAAAGGTAGTTAGTCAGATACAAGAATGACTTTGTCTGGGGCATTTCTTTTTCATGCACGGCGGGATTTTAATGTAACTTAGCTCAATGTTGACCACTATGAAATGGATTGTCATGCGCAAGAACCAGGTCCCTAGGTCTAACATCAAGGTCAGATGTCCAATTGAAGAATGACTTTGTCCAGAGCATTTCTTCTTCATGCCTTGAGGGATTTTGATGTAACTTAGCACAAATGTTCACCACAATGAGCACCCTTGTAAGCTCACCTGAGCAATGCTTAGGTGAGTTATTGTGATCTCTCAATACCTGTCATCTGTCTGTCTGTCAACATTGAGCTTGTGAATGCTGTAGAGGCTGTATTTTTCAATTTAACTTCATGAAATTATGTCAAATGTAAAATCTAGGTTTTGTTTGAAAATGAGTCATCTGGAGTCAAAAACTAGGTCACTAGGTCAAATCATAGAAAAACCTTAAGTAATCAATAAGGACTGCATTTTACACCTGATCTTCATGAAATTTGATCAGAATTTTGTCTGGATAAAATCTAGGTCAGGTTCGAAATGGGTCATCTGGGGTCAGAAAAAAAGATCACCTGGTCAAATCAAAGAAAAAACTTGTGTATGCAGTAGGAGCTGCATTTTACCACAGATATTCATAAAATTTAGTCAGACTTATCGCCTTGAAAAACAAGAGGGCCATGAAGGCCCTGTATTGCTCACCTGACCTATTTACCTAAAGATCATCAAGATCAACATTCTGACCAAGTTTCATTAAGATATGGTCATAAATGTAGCCTCTAAAGTGTTAACTAGCTTTTTCTTTGATTTGACCCGGTGACCTAGTTTTTGACCTCACATGACCTAGTTTCAAACTTGACCTAAAGATCATCTAGATTAACATTCTGATTAAGTTTCATGAAGATATAGTCATAAATTCGACCTCTAGAGTGTTAACAAGCTTTTCCTTTGATTTGACCTAGTGATCTAGTTTTCGGCCCCCACCTGACTCAGATTTAAACTTGACCTATAGATCATCAAGATTAACATTGTGACCAAGTTTCATTGGATATGGTCATAAATGTGCCCACTACAGTGTTAACTATCTTTTCCTTTGATTTGATCTAGTGACCTAGCTTTTGATCCTACATAACCAAGATTCAAACTGGACCTTGAGATTATCAAGATTAACATTCTGACCAAGTTTCATGAAGATATATCATAAATGTGACCTCTAGAGTGTTAACAAGCTTTTCCTTTGATCTGACCTGGTGACCTAGGTTTGGACCCCAGATGACCCAATATCTAACTTGTCCAAGACATTATTAAGGGTAACATTCTGACTAAGTTTCATTAAGATTGGGCAATAATTGTGACCTCTAGAGTGTTAACAAGCTTTTCATTTCATTTAACCTGGTGACCTAGTTTTTGACCCCACCTGACCCAGATTTTAGTCTGACCAATGGATCATCAAGATTAACATTCTGACTAAGTTTCATTAAGATATGGTCATAAATGTGGCCTCTAAAATGTTAACTAACTTTGCTTTGATTTGACCCAGTGACCTAGATTTTGATCCCCATCTGACCCAGATTCAAACTGGACCTTGAAATCATCAAGATCAACATTCTGACCAAGTTTCGTTAAGATATGGTCATAAATGTAGCCTCTAAAGTGTTAACTAGCTTTTTCTTTGATTTGACCCGGTGACCTAGTTTTTGACCCCACATGACCTAGTTTCAAACTTGACCTAAAGATCATCTAGATTAACATTCTGATTAAGTTTCATGAAGATATAGTCATAATATCGACCTCTAGAGTGTTAACAAGCTTTTCCTTTGATTTGACCTAGAGATCTAGTTTTCGACCCCAACCTGACTCAGATTTAAACTTGACCTATAGATCATCAAGATTAACATTGTGACCAAGTTTCATTGGATATGGTCATAAATGTGCCCACTACAGTGTTAACAAGCTTTCCCTTTGATTTGACCCGGTGACCTAGTTTTAAACCCCAGATAACCCAATATCATACTTTTCAAAGATTGTATTTAGGGTAATATTCTGACTAAGTTTCATTAAGATTGGTCTTAAATTGTGACCTCTAGAGTGTTAACAAACTTTTCCTTTGATTTGACTTGTGACCTAGTTTTTGATTCCACCTGACTCAGATTTGAACCTGACCTATGGATCATCAAGATTAACATTCTGACCAAGTTTCATTTAGATATAGTCATAAATGTGGCCTCTAGAGTGTTAACTATCTTTTCCTTTGATTTGATCTAGTGACCTAGCTTTTGATCCTACATAACCAAGATTCAAACTGGACCTTGAGATTATCAAGATTAACATTCTGACCAAGTTTCATGAAGATATATCATAAATGTGACCTCTAGAGTGTTAACAAGCTTTTCCTTTGATCTGACCTGGTGACCTAGGTTTGGACCCCAGATGACCCAATATCTAACTTGTCCAAGATTTTATTGAGGGTAACATTCTGACTAAGTTTCATTAAGATTGGGCAATAATTGTGACCTCTAGAGTGTTAACAAGCTTTTCATTTCATTTAACCTGGTGACCTAGTTGTGTTAACTAGCTTTGCTTTGGACCTTGAAATCATCAAGGTTAACATTCTGACCAAGTTTCATGGAGATGTATTTATAAATGTGACCTCTACATTGTTAACAAGCTTTTCATTTGATTGGACCTGGTGACCTAGTTTTTGAACCCAGATGACCCAATACCGAACTCGTCCAAGATTTTATTAAGGGTTACAATCTAACCAAGTTTCATTAAGATTGGGCCAAAATTGTAACCTCTAGAGTGTTAACAAGCTTTTCGTTTGAATTGACCTGGTGACCTAGTTTTTGACCCCAGATGACCCAATATAAAACTCTTTCAAGATTTTATTGAGGGTAACATTCTGACCAAGTTTCATAAAGATTAAGCCAAACTTGGGACCTCTAGAATGTTAACAAGCTTTTCCTTTGATTTGACCTGGTGACCTAGTTTTTGACCCGAGATGACCCAATATCCAACTCGTCCAAGATTTTATTGAGGGTAACATTCTGACTACGTTTCATTAAGATTGGGTCAAAATTGTGACCTCTAGAGTGTTAACAGACAAATTGTTGACGACGGACGGACGACGGACACAGGGTGATCGCAAAAGCTCACCTTGAGCACTTCGAGCTCAGTCGAGCTAAAAATGAAGTCAAGTTCGAATATTGGTAATCTGGGGTCAGAAACTTGGTCGTTAGATCAAATCAGAGAAAAATCTTGTGTATACAATAGTGGCTGCATTTTACATTGGATATTCATGAAATTGTTTTCCAGATTGTTTGTCGTGATAAAATCTAGGTGGAGTACAAATAGGGGTCATCTGGGGTCAAAAACTAGGTCACTCAAAAAAATCAAAGAAAAATATTGTGAATGCAATAGGGGCTTCATTATTTAGGCAGTCTGTTCATGAAATTTGATCAAAATGTTTGCTTTGATGAAATCTAGGTCAATTTTAAATATGGGTCATTTTGGGTCAAATACTAGGTCAAATAAAATAATAACCTTGTGTATGCAATAGGGGCTGCATTTTTTCACTGGATCTTCAAGATATTTGATTAGAATGTTTGGTTTGATAAGATCTAGACAAAGTTCAAATAGGGGTGATCTGGGGTCAAGAACTAGGTCACCCAGTAAAAGATTTTTTTTATATTCAATAGGGGCTACATTTTAATACTAGGATCTTCATGAAATCTGACGAAAATGTTTGCTTTAATGAAATTTAGGTCAAGTTCAAATATGGGTCATGTTAGGTCAAAACCTAGGTCACCTAGTCAAATGAAAGAATAACCTTGTGCATGCAATAGGGGCTGCATCTTTCATTGGATCTTCTTGAAATTTGATCAGAATGTTTGTCTTAAAAGCTAGGTAGAGATCAAGTATGGGTCATAAACAAGACCGTCTGGTCGATGCAAAGAAACACCTTGCCTATGCAAAAGTGATCGCATTTTAAGTAAGATACTCATTAAATTTGATCAAGCTGTTCTCAGGTGAGCGACCAAGGACCATTTGGTCTTCTTGTTCTTGTACCCCCCCCCCCACCCCACCCGCATCCCCAGAGTTACGGGACTTTGTTTTTTGTTACTATACTATTTACATAGACACACCCTTGTGCGCACCATCTCTCCTCATCCCCTTGACACAATTTAATGAAACTTCACACAAGAGATCAGTAACAACAGTAGTTGAGCATGGGGCATGTTAGGTTCTTTCAGAAAAAAAATGCAGAGTTACGGGACTTTGTTTTTTTTTTTTGTTACTTTACTATATACATAGACACAATCTTGTGCACACCATCTCTCCTCATCCCCTTGACACAATTTAATGAAACATCACACAAGTGATCAGTAACAACAGTAGTTGTGCATGGAGCATGTTAAGTTCTTTCAACAACAAAAATTACAGAGTTATGGGACTTTGTTTTTTGTTAACATACTATGTAGATACAGTCTGCATATGCAATCTTGTGCGTGCCTAATCTTCCGAACCCTTGTACACAGTTTAATGAAACTTCACTTAAGTGATCAGTACCAACCCTAGTTGTACATGGTGCATGTTACGTTCTTTTAGTTAATATTCTGCATAGTTGTGGGACTTTGTTTTTGTTACTATACTGTATACATACAGTCTATGTATACAGTCCACATAATCATGCAATCTTGTGTGCGTCAAATTGCAATGTACTCTTTCAGTGCATGCGGGGGGTACATTCATCACCTTTAATGATAGCTCTAGTTAGAATTACTGCCCTTTGTTATTGCTATAAGTAGCTTATATATTGTAACCTTTTTATTACTGGCCTAAGGGAAAAGCTGAAACCAATTTTCCTTGAGTACAACTTGCATGTTACATCCTATTTTTTAGCTCACCAAAGTCAAAGGCTCAGGGTGAGCTATTCCGATCACTCACCGTCCTTCGTCCGTAAACTTACTTTAAACGACATCTCCTCATAAACCGCTAGGCCAGTTTCATCCAAACTTCACAGGAATGTTTCTTTGGTGAAGCTCTACAAAAACTGTTTAAAAAATTGAATTCCATGCAGAACTCTGGTTGCCATGGCAACCGAAAGGAAACACTTTAAAATCTTCTTCTCAAAAACCAGAAGCCCTAGAGTTTAGGTATTTGGTGTGTAGCATTGCCTAGTGGACTTCTATCAAGTTTGTTCAAATCAAGACCCCGGGGTCAAAATTGACCCCGCCCCTGGGGTCACTTGATTTTTTATAAAAAAATTTAAAAAAAATCTTCTTCTCAAAAACCAGAAGCCTTAGAGCTTAGATATTTGACACTTAGCATTGCCTAGTAGACCTCTACTACATTTGTTCAAATCATGACCTCAGGGTCAAAATTGACCCCGCCCCAGGGGTCTCTTTATTTTACATAGATTTCTATAGGAAAATCTTCAAAATTTTCTAAAAATAAACCAGAAGACATAGAGCTTAGATATTTGACATGTAGCATTGCCTAGTGGACCTCTACATTTTATTTTAAATCATGACCCCCGGGGTCAAAATTGCCCCGCCCCAGTGGTCACTTGATTTTACATAGGAAAATCATAAAAACAAGAGCTGTCTCCATAGGATGACACATGCCCCCGATGGCACTTTGAATGAATAGTTATGGCCGATGTTAGAGTTTAGGACCTTTGACCTACGGACCTGGGTCTTGCGCGCGACACGTCGTCTTACTGTGGTACACATTCATGCCCAATAATTTTAAAATCCATGCATGAATGACAAAGATATGGACCGGACACGCCCATCAATGCACTATCATGAAATATGACCTTTAACGTCTAAGTGTGACCTTGACCTTTGAGCTACGGACCTGGATCTTGCGCGCGACACGTCGTCTCACTGTGGTAAACATTCATGCCAAGTTATTTGAAAATCCATCCATCGATGACAAAGATATGGACCGGACACGAAAATTGCGGACAGACTGACAGACCGACAGACGGACAGACGGTTCAAAAACTATATGCCTCCCTTCGGGGGCATAAAAAATCTAAAAAAAACCCAGAAGGCCTAGAGCTTAGATGTTTGACATGTAGCATTGCCTAGTGGACCGCTACAAAATTTATTCAAATCATAACCCCTGGGGTCAAATTCACCCCACCCCATAGGGTTACTTGATTGTACATAGAAAAATCTTCAAAATTTTCTAAAAATAAACCAGAAGGTCCAGAGCCTAGATATTTGACATGTAGCATTGCCTAGTGAACCTCTACAAAATTTGTTCAAACCATGACCCCCGGGGTCAAAATTGATCCCACCCCAGGAGTCACTTGATTTTACATAGAAAAATCTTCTTTTTCAAAAAAAAAAATAAAGCAGAAGGCCTAGATCATAAATATCTGACATGTTGCATTGCCTAGTGGACCTCTACAAAAATTGTTTAAATCTTGACCCAACAGGATCAGATTTACCCAGGCCCAAGGGTTACTTGATTGTACATATGGAAATCTTCAAAATTTGCTAAAAATAAACCAGAATGCCTAGATCTTAGATATTTAATAAGCTACATTGCCTAGTAGACTTCTATAAACTTTGTTCAAATCAGGAACCCCGGGGTAAAATTGGCCCCGCCCCAAGGGTTACTAAATTGTACATCGGAAAATCCTCCAAAAAATTTCTAAATCATCAGTTTGACATTTGAAACATGTGGCTCATATTACTCAGGTGAGCGATCCAGGGTCATCATGACCCTCTTGTAGGTGTATTTTGACCTATCTCTACCTGGTAAAGAGTTTAGTGTAGACTTATATTAGATGTATTTTGTCTTGTTTGTATATAGGATTAACTTCCCATTGTTGTTACTATAAATAACTTTCTTTTAGCTCAACTGAGCACGAAGTGCTCGAGGTGAGCTTTTGTGATCGCCCAGTGTCTGTCATCGTCAACAATTTGACTGTTAACACTCTAGATGTCATAATTTTGGCCCAATCTTAATGAAACTTAGTCAGAATGTTACCCTTAATAAAATCTTGGATGAGTTTGATATTGGGTCATCTGGGGTCAAAATCTAGGTCACCAGGTCAAATCAAAAGAAAAGCTTGTTAACAATCTCTTAAGTCACATTTATGATAATATCTCTATGAAACCTGGTCAGAATGTTCATCTTGATGACTTTTAGGTCAAGTTAAAATTTAGGTCAAGTGAAAACAGAAACTAGGTCACCAGGTTAAATCAAGGGAAAAGCCAGTTAACACGCTATAAGCTACATTTATGACCGTATCTTAATAAAACTTGGTCAGAATGTTAATCTTGATGATCTTTAGGTCAAATTTAATTCTGTGCCAGGTGAGGTCAAAAACAAGGGTCACTAGGTCAAGTCAAAGGAAAAGCTAGTTAACACTCGATAAGTCACATTTATGACCATATCTTAATGAAACTTGGTCAGAATGTTAATCTCGATGATCTTTAGTTCAAGTTTAAATCTGGGTCAACTGGGGTAAAAAACTAGGTCACCTGGTCAAACCAAAGGTAAAGCTTGTTAGTCCCCTACTGGTTGAAAACCAGTTTCGGGGGCTATAGGAATGCACTTTTCCGTCATTCCGTCGGTCCGTTCGCAATTTCGTGTCTGGTCCATAACTCTGTCATCCATGAAGGGATTTTAATATTACTTTGCACAAATGTTCCCCATGATGAGACGACGTGTCATGCGCAAAACCTGGACCCCTAGCTCAAAGGTTAAGGTCACAATTGGAAGTCAAAAGTCAACATGGTTTTTTCCTGTCCGGTCCATAGCTCTGCCATCCGTGAAGGGATTTTATTATTACTTGGCACAAATGTTTCCCATGATGAGACCACATGTCATGCGCAAAGCCCATACCCTTAGCTCAAAGGGAAGGTCAAAATTGGAGGTCAAAGGTCAATAAGGTTTTTTTCATGTCCGATCCAGAACTTGGTATAAATGTTCCCCATGATGAGACGACGTGTCAGGCGCAAAACCCAGTACCCTAGCTTAAAGGTCAAGGTCACACTTTGAGATCAAAGGTCTAAAGGATTTTTTCCTGTGCGGTCTATAACTTTGTCATGCAAAACAGGATTTAGATGTCAGTTGGCACAAATATTACCCGGAGGAGACAACATGTCATGTGCAAAATCCAGGCCCAAGGTCTAATGTCAAGGTCACACTTAGAGACCAAAGGTCAGACACAAGAATGACTTTATCTGGAGCATTTCTTCTTCATTCATGGAGGGATTGTGATGTAATTTGGCACAAATGTTCACCAACATAAGACGGATTAGATCCTAGGTCTAAAGTCAAGGTCATATTTAGAGGCCAAAGGTCAAATTCAAGAATGACTTTGTACGGAGCATTTCTTCTTCATGCATAAAGGGATTTTGATGTAACTTGGCTTGGACCAAATTTTCACCACCATGAGGCACCCTTGTTTTTTTAGAATTACGTTTCTTTGTTTTAATATAAATAGATTTTATTGTAACTTTTCTATTACTGGCTGTAGAGAAAAATCAAGACCACTTTTCTGTGGTACAACATGCATGTAACATCCAATTGTTAGGTGTATTTTGACCTATCTCTACCAGGTAAAGAGTTTCTTGTGGACTTATATTATAGAGATTTTTTTTAAGATTAATTTCCCTTTGTTGTTACTATAAATAACTTACCACTTTTCTGTGGTACAACATGCATGTAACATCCAATTGTTAGGTGTATTTTGACCTATCTCTACCAGGTAAAGAGTTTCTTGTGGACTTATATTATAGAGATTTTTTTTTAAGATTAATTTCCCTTTGTTGTTACTATAAATAACTTACCACTTTTCTGTGGTACAACATGCATGTAACATCCAATTGTTAGGTGTATTTTGACCTATCTCTACCAGGTAAAGAGTTTCTTGTGGACTTATATTATAGAGATTTTTTTTTAAGATTAATTTCCCTTTGTTGTTACTATAAATAACTTATATGATAACATTTTTATAATTGGCTAAAATAATTCAATATGAAAACAACTCTGGGTTTTTATATATGCACCTTTTAATCCAAGTGTGTTGTTATAACATATTGTATATATAGTATAATATTGTTTATACATCATTGACAGATATCAGTTCATTATGTTATACTGCAGTAGAGAAAATTAGGTGCCTTCCAGTAGGGGACTTTGTATTGCATGGCAATACTTCATTCACTTGTTAATACTGTAGAAGCCACATCTATGACAATATCTTGATAACTTTATCAGAATGTTTATCTTGAAGATCTTTAGGTCAAGTTTCAATCTGGGTCAGGTAGGGTCAAAAACTAGGTCACCAGATCAAATCAAATGTAAAGATTGTAAACACTCGAGATACCTGAATTTAAGTTTGAAACTCATGGAAATTGATCAGAACGTTTGTCTTGATGACCTCTAGGTCAGGTTTGAATCTGGGTCATGTTGGCTCAGAAACTAGATCAGCAGGTCATATCAAAGGTAAAGCTTGTCAACAATCTAGAGGTCAAATTTATGACTGTATCTTCATGAAACTTGGTCAGACTGTTAATCTTGATGATCGTTAGGCCAAGTTGGAATCTTGGTCATGTGGGGTCAAAAACTAGGTCACTAGGTCAAATTAAAGGAAACACTTGTTAACATACTAGACGCCACATTTATAACCATATCTTAATGAAACTTGGTCAGAATGTTAATCCTGATGATCTTTAGGTCAATAGATCAGGTGAGCTATGCAGGGCTTTCATGGTCCTCTTGTTTTATAATTGGCCAATAAAAATCAATATAAAAATGCAGGTGCTAGTGTAAAGAAATTGCTATGCCGGGAGTATGTTGTGACATTCTGACACTTTTGTATATTTTTATGGATGTTACTCAGCAATAAACATCTGTAGGTTTTTGTACGCAAATTTTAATCCAAGCGTTTTAATACAACATATTGTATTTGAGCTGTGCCATGAGAAAACTAACATTGTGGGTTTGCGACCAGCATGGATCCAGACCAGCCTGCGCAGTCTGGTCAGGATCCATGCTGTTCGCTAACAGTTTTTCTAATTGCAATAGACTTTGAAAGCGAGCAGCATGGATCCTGACCAGATTGCGCGGATGTGCAGGTTGGTCTGGATCCATGCTGGTCGCAAACCCACTATGTTGGTTTTCTCATGGCGCGTCTCATATATACAATATTGTTTATACATCACTCACAGATATCGTATATATATTCATAATGTTGCACTGCAGTAGAGACAATTAGGTGCTTTCCAAGAGACTTTGTATTGCATGGCTGTACTTCATTCACTGGTTATCTTGAGAACCATTTAGACTTGAGCCTTCATAGTTTGTTAGATGTCTCCAAATAATTTTTCTGGGTCATGAGGTCAAAGGTCAGTGTCAGTTAGGGTCAAATCCATTTTAATGCAATATCTTAAAATCAGTTTGAGCTACATACTTTAAATTTCATAGGTTGATTGTTCTCCTTTAGAAGATGGCCTTTATGAATTTTGGGTCACTGGGTCAAAGATCAAGGTCACTTAGCATCGTATCCTTTATAGATCAATTCCAGCAAATCTAATTTACCCAGTCTCCTTGAGAAGATGACCCTTAATAATTTCCGGGTCATGGGGTCAAAGGTCAGGGTCACTTAGGGTGAAATCCATTTTAATTCAACACCCAAAGGTCTGTTTGACTTACATACTTCCAATTTTATAGGATGGTTAGTCTCCTTTAATAGAAGACACCTATTAAACTTGAACCTGGGTCAAAGTTCAAGGTCATTTAATATATAAGGCTATCAGTGGAGGTATGTGTTTTTCAAACAGCTCTTGTTGTATTTCAGTCTACTTTTCAGCTTGTTTTGCATACTTTTAATTAATATACCTGTCAACATGCCCAGCACACATAAATGAGGAGTATATTACAGTTCATTTAATACTGTGATTTGACACTAAGAGCTGATAATTGTATGTTTGCTTCTGTATCTAAATCTTTGCAAACAGAGAACACATTTTGTGAATGATTTTATATCATAAGATTTACTAATATTAACCATTACATTTTTCTTTTCATAAATACAGGTGTTGCAATGGATTCGAAGGTGAAGTCATGAGGAGTTGTTGTGATGGCAGAGGAATGAGTGATCATTTAGCATTTTGCACAAGGCGTGTACCAGTGGTTCAGTTAAACAGAGATTACAAACAATTAAAACTATAACTTGATATAACATCTACTTGTGATTGATGAAAGTAATTCAAAGTATCATTTGGACAGATCTGATGAGTTAGCAAATATTTGAAAGTATACGAAGAAGATTTTACACACCTTCAATATTAGTATGCTGTATAGTAAATATAATAAACAGTTAAAGTTGAAAAACTGAACTGGTTTTTCACTTGATATACAAAGACATATATTAGCATGTTTAGATTTGCCACTGAACATGTGTTTCCATTTCATCAATGCTTCCTGTGGTTAAAGTATTCTGATCAAACCTATTTATTTCCGGTTGAGGTAATGTTTCTGCAACTTCAAAAAGGAAGATTTATTATGTAACAATGAAATTAATGAGTAGATATTAATATATAAAAAATGTAGGCTAAAGCACGACATATAAGATACCGAAATATCATCAACTATGATTATTTCTTGGACTTGCTTCCTGATCAACACCCCTTGTCTCCAAATTATAATAACACTTTGTTACCAATTTGAATGATTTTCTTTAACTCGTGGTAATCGAAGTAACCGGTGATTTTCAGATTCAGTGTTTACAAATTCATATGAAACCTAAGGATCAACCGACTGTGCTTAAATTGAGACATACATGCATGGCTCGTCACTCGACATATAAGACATCAATTGATAACAGGCATTATTTGAGTCATTCAGTGATGTCACTCTTGAAAGTGAGTCATCCATGGATGTCAACCTTGTAAGTGAGATATCCATGGATGACACGGCTGCAGAGTCATCCGTGGATGGCTCGTTTACAGATGTGAGTCATCCGTGGATGTCAACCTCGTTAGTGAGTCATTCGTGGATGACACGGCTACATAGTCATCCATGGATGTCTCAGTTCGACGGAAAGTGAATCATGCAGACATGCCTCATCTCTGAAAGTGAGTCATGCAGGCATCCCTCAACCCTGAAAGTGAGTCATGCAGGCATGGCTCAACCCTGAAAGTGAGTCATGCAGGCATGGCTCAACCCTGAAAGTGAGTCATGCAGGCATGGATCATATATGAATTCATTTATGGTAAAAAGAAACAAATACAACGGTATGTATATTTTCCTTTGTTTGACAAGCGTGGATAAAATATATACATGACGTCACAGAAAAAAAAACATATTTGAAAACGCCCGTTTTCTTATTTAAATACCATATTCTGACTTCGGATAATTCCCTGTTCTCATATGTTAGGTCTAAGTAAGTCTACTTAAGTACTTCCTCTAAACATAAGACTTTTCTATTGTTGCTCTAGCCATTACTTATTACAGTATTCTAGCAATAAGTACTTATTATAAACAATACAAAGTGTCAAGTATACATAATACCAAATTGTGAAGTATAACTCATACTAAATGTTCAAGTATAAACAATGCAAAATATCAAGTATAAATCATGCTAAGCTGACAAGTACAAATATACAATAAAAACGTTTTAATTTAGTATGATATTTGAAAACAAATTGCAAACAATATGTTGTGTGCAATTTTGGTGAAGATGGTATGCGGAACTTCTTCTTTTTCTTCCCTCCTCTGAAAAGAAATGCGTCCTCGCATTAAAATATGGTTAAATCATATCAAGGCATGATAATACCATACAAGATTTATAATAAAATACAAGTTAAAGTCTGCACCTGAAATTCATTTCATGATTGCATCAACAACTTTTTTTGCTGTGTCCATATCTATATTACCAGATGCAATAACAGTTTCCAATGCTTGCAATCTGTGATCATATGGCCTGTTGTTTATGACACTATGCATTTGGTATTCTTTGAGTTTTTCAGGTAATTTCATTGGTCTATCAGACCTTCTAAGTAGTTGTTGTGGTAACTGCCTTGGTTTTCTTTTCTTCACTTTCATCTCTTCAGTCCTTTGATTTTTTACTTCATCTTCCGTTCTCTTTACAACAGTATCCTCTACTGATAGACTCTCATCTTCTGTAATGGTGGTTTCTGTTTCTGTATCTGCTACACTCCTATCTGGCTCTCTGTCCTTATCCTCTATCAATATCTCAACTTCTTCCTGTATTCCAGTATCTTCTCCTGTCTCTATTTCTTTGTCATCAACTTTTGATTCTGTGGCCTTGGAATCAGTTGAATCACTAGTATCTGCAATAACTACTGCTTCTTTAACAGTTTCTTCTTCTGCTTCTATATCAGCATGATCCAAGTTTGACTGATAGGAGTTCCCATCTAAATGTGTCTGAGGAACAAATACGTAGTCGTCATCTGAATCATCTGTATCTGTGACGTCACTTATTTCTTTCTGTCCGGATGCATCCCCTTTATCACTCTGCTTTGCAGACTTCTTTTCTCCATCTTTAACCTCATCTACTTCTTCAGTTGTTTCTTCCTGGTAGTTAACCGGGAATAAATGGTTTCTGTGTAGCGTCTTTTCATGTCCTACTTTTGATCTGACCCTGTATACTGGGATGTCGGTTCTTGGCTGTTCTATCACTGTATATATGTCCTCTTCAAACTTGTTAGCCAGTTTATGTTTCCCTTCATAAAGTGATAAGATCTTGACCAATACTGTATCTCCCACTTCTATGTCGGCTCCACGTACTTCCATGTCACAGTACTTTTTCTGTTTTTCTTTGGCTTTGTCCATATGTTTTTCAACTATCTGTCTGGTTTTCTTCGTTGGCATTTTCGAACATGGAGTCTATTGGTATCCTTGGCTTCCTACCAAACATGAGCTCATACGGTGATACTCTTGTCGTCTCATGAGGCGTACAATTTTACGCATAGACTAGTGAATTGATGTATTTCTTCCAATTGCTTTTCTGTGAATTTTCCAGTGTCCCTAACATTTCCAGAAGTGTTCTATTAAACCTTTTAGGGCCTGAATTTCCTTGAGGGTGATAAACATAAGTGTGTGATTTTTTCATGTTAGTCAAATCACAAACTTCTTTGATGAGTTCAGATTCAAAATTTGCTCCTTGGTCAGAATGTAGTCTTGTAGGGATTCCATAGTTGATGATAAAATTGTTGTAAAATGCTTCAGCTATAGTTTTGGATGTTTGGTTTCTGGGTGGTATGGCTACAGCGAATTTGGTAAAGTGATCTTTAATGACTAAGATATTGCCAAAGCCTCCTTTTGACTGTTCCAATGTCAAATAGTCAAAACAAACTAACTCCAATGGATAGGTAGTGTGTACATTGACCAGTGGAGCTCTAGAATTGGTTTTGCTTTTTCACCTTAAGCATCTGTCGCAACTGGAAATGAACATGTCTATGTCGGCAGTCATTCCTGGCCAGAAGAATCTTTCGCGTATAAGTCTAAGTGTATGCTCTCTTCCTGGATGTCCTACATCTGTATGTAAACCGTGAAGTATTTCTTCTTTGTAGTATTCAGGAATACACAACTGTTCCTTCTTGGTGTTATCTTCTTCAGTTACATCTATTATGTTGATGTTCATGCTCAGTAGAGTCTCAATGTTGGGAACTGTTTTTGCACCAGATATTGCCTTCACAAGACTATTGTCTATTGGCATCATCTCTTCATTGTCATGTAAGACCTTCTCGTGAGGATATCTACACATTGCATCTGCATCTGCGTTGTTTATTACTGGACGGTAAAGTATCTCAAAGTCATACTCTCTAGTTTTGCAGATGCTAGGATGTATGTAAGTGGGTTGTTGTCAGTGAAGATGGTAAAATGGTTTCTTGTCAGGTAATCGCTACATTTCTCCGTTACTGCCCACTTCAAGACCAAAAATTCAAGTTTGTACGCTGACTAGTTCTTTTCTGATTTTGAAAGGGATCTTGAGGCGAAAGCGACGACTCTTTTGTGGTCTCCTTGCTGATGGTAGAGAACTGCTCCAAGTTCTGATGTTGACGCATCTGTATGCAACTCGAAAGGTTTTCTGAAGTCGGCGTAACCTAGTAACGGTGGAGAGGACAATGTTGTATTCCATTCTTCAAAAATCTTCTGTTCTCTATCTGTCCAGTTTCATGGTTTCACTGTCTTTTTCTTTGCTCCTTTCTTAGATGTTGGGTGAGGTACTAGTTCTGCCGGAGGTCTTGTTATATTGCTGAATCCTTCAATAAACCGTCTATAATAGCTCGCAAACGATAGAAACGAATGAAGCTCATCAGGATTCTGGTGTTGGACAGTTTCGTACTTTGTCGATCTTGTCAGGATCTGTTTCAATTCCTTCGCTTGTGACAACATGTCCCAGAAACGTTACTCGTTGTTTAAAGAATTGGCACTTCTCAGAGCCTAATTTAAGGTTGCAGGCTTTTAATCGTGTGAGAATCAGATCCAAATTTTCCAAGTGTTGATCGAAAGTGTCGCTGTAAATGATTAAGTCATCCAAATAAATCACGCAGATTTTCATGTTGAGATCTCCAATACATTCCTCCTGAGTCTTTGGTATGTTGCAGCGGAGTTCGTTAAACCGAAGGGCATCTTGTTAAATTCCCACAAACCTAATGGTCCTAGAGTAAAACTAGTCCTTTCTTTGTGTTCCTCTTCAACCTCTATCTGATGGTAGTCTGACTTCATGTCTATGGTAGAAAAATATTTTGCCCCATATAAACAGTCGAAAATTTCCTCTATTCTAGGTAGTGCGTATGAATCACCAACTGTCTTTTCATTCAACGTTCTATAGTCTATGCACATGCGAAGTGTTCCTGATTTCTTCCTTATCAGCACTATGTTTGATGCAAATGGTGATTTTGATGGTCTGATGATGCCACAATCCAAAAATTGTTCCAGATGTAGCCGAACTTCTTCGATCATTGCGGGTGGAATCCTTCTATGTTGTTCTTTGAAGGGTGTAGAATCTATCAAATCTATCCTATGCTTAACTCTGTAGCACTGTCCTATGTCCAGATCCGATGTAGAAAATATATCCCTGTGTTTCATCAAAAGTTGTCTAAGTCTGGTCTTTTGTTCATAATTCAACGTGTTACTTTCATTCAAGTTCATTTCTTCTTCCTCTAACTTGTGTAAAACATCTGTCACACTTACAGGTTGCAGTTCACATATGATTTCCTTTGGTGCTATTGTTTCTGTATTGGTGGTAATGTTAGACAGGGTTACTTTCATGGCCCTGATGTTTCCATATTCATATCTGACAAGGCCTGGTGTCACATCAATATATCCAGGTAGAGTAGCATCTTCTGTCTCCTGAAGAATAGCATTTGTTACAGGATGGTCTATTTCCTTATCTGTGTATACATCAATGGTGATGCTTTCATTTGGTTTGACCAAAACTTTATGCGGAACACCGCTTCGTACTATAGCAATCCTATTCTTGTTTTGTTGTAGTTTCTTCTTTCTGAGTACTATAGTCCTGAAACATAAATACCACGGTACATGCAGATTACTTCTCTGTAGAAACTGTTCTCCAAAGTTGTTCTTGCTTTTCTCAACTGATATTCTTAAAAAGTGTGTTCCTAAAATGACTTGAGTTCTTGAAGAATAGTTGTTGTCTAGTACAATTAGAAATAAACATGTGTGATCCTGGGATTTTGGAAGTCCATTTGGTATGTTGATGTCAGCCTGTATATATCCTAAATATGGTTATTTTTATCCATCAGCGCATTCAATGTGAAGTATTTCTTTAAGAGGTTGCAATTCTATGTATGTATGATGGTTCTTATAAAATGACTCTGCGATTAAGCTACAACTACTTCCAGCATCTAAAAGTGAAGATGTGAGATGCCCATTGATAGTGAAATTGGCTTCATTAGTACTGCCAAATAGTTTCGGATCTTTGTTTTCATTTGAAATGTGGAAGATGCTGTTGGTCGTGTCGGTCTATAATCATTTCGACCTCTACCTCCAAAGGTTCCTCTGTTGAAATGACCTCTTCTGAATGGTCTACTTCCATATTGGTACTGTGGTCTTGGCGTTTCTTTGCTGTCCTTTTCTTTCTGTAACTGATCTACTTTCTCATTCAGTTGTTTCAACATTGATATCAATTCTGTCATTTCACTTTTGTCTTCTTTCTCAATCCTCTGAGCTGAACTACATGTCTTTGTCTTTCCATCTGCTGACTTCATTTCGGCCTCTACCTTTCTCAACTCTATTTTGAATCTGTCATAGTCGGGTATGGTCTGAAATTTATATTGTGCGATATGTTTCAAGGCCTTGATATAAAATTGTTTCAGCAAATCCTCTCCATTGGTAATAGCACCTAATTTTATGGCCTTTGAATACAAGTCTTTTAGTTTGGCTGCGTAATTATTGATGGTATCCAATCCCTGGACACATGAGTAGAATTTCGTCATTATTGACTCCTGACTCTCTATGTTTCCATAAGTACTTTCAAGTTTCTTCAATACTAGTATATCTCGGATGCTAATGCCTGTTCTCAGTCGTCTTACTATGTCGCTTAGCATTATTTGAGCTTCAGTGAAAACCTTTTCACTTAACAAAGACTGTATCTCATATTTGAAGGCTTCGTAAGTTACGTCGCCTTTATTGTCCTCTCCATAGAAATTGGACAATTTTGAAAAATGGTATGATCCTCCATACCTAATTGGTGTACTGGACACTGAGCTGTCTGGTAAAGTAACATCAACAGCATGACCTGTTACCAACCCTCCTTATTTCATTTTGGGTTTAGCACCCATTGATGCTTTCAATTTATCTACAGACTTCACTTCTGTATCTAAATGACAAAGCTTCTAATTTTATTACAGATTTGGTAACGGTCTCTGTTTCTAAACGTTCTAAAAATTTCACCAAGTCTGTTGACCCTCCAAGTTCTGGATCAATTTTAATTCGTGAAACGCTTCTAACAACTTAACATCTTCTTCCGATAATTCTAATGACTCTGTCTCAACTTCCTTAATTGGCATCTCTGACGCCGTAGCTCCAGCCTCACCTACTAAGGCTTCATCAGCTACTTTGGGATCCTTCAATGGCATGATATTATTTTCAAATACACAATAAACCTGGACAACAATAGAATGTATAAAAGTTTCAAATACCAATGCTTAAGCAAAGTATTTTCTTGTCAATATTATATATTGTTCGACAACAGATAACTCTTATAATATACTCAAGTCGCTATTGTTGTGTCTTTTTTTTTAAGTATTTATTACTTAGACCACTCTTGCACCAACTCACGTAATACACTCATTATACTGATAAAGTGCACAGATCAATCACTTCTGCCTACAACACAATTTCAGTTATGATAATCTATTAATGCACAATGTTCAAGTGTCTATATATGATTATCTGATTATCAGAAACTGTCTTTTTAATCAAAATCTCACGTCAACCTATTCAAACAATCACCCTCCGCACTAACTCCAGGTACAAAGTATTCTTTCACAAATTATCTCACTAAGCTTTCTATCACAAAGCCTTGATTCCCAAGCATATCTCACTGCCGCAATCTTCTACGTACAAAATGATATAATTTAATACCAAAATACTAATCAACTTTCTCTAATTCCCTTTATAATTGCTGTGTGATTAAGTAATCACAAACGAATAATGCATAATTATTTAAATATTGTATATATGTATTTCTAATACACCGATTAGACTTTTGTGTCTAAGATACTATCACTTCGGTAGTCACTTTATGATAATTACAGTAAACACCAACTGTAAATCGTAAATGTTCACTTATTTAATAAAATATTTCCCAAAATAGTTCAATCTATGAACAATTCTATTAATATTTAATGATAAATGCCTATACGTTGTTGTTGTTGTTTTGTGTTATTGTTGTTGTTGCTGTTGTTTTGTGTTGTTGTTGTTTGTTTGTACAAACATCAACCACTGTAATTTATAAGTGAACAATCACAGTATAAACCAGTATTAATTAAAAGACTTCCAAAATAAACAAATCCCGAAGTGTTATAACACTTTAATGTTGATGAGCCTTTCAGGCTTTCTGTATATTTGCCGAAGTACTATTGTAAATCGACTGATCAATCAACCCGATAATTTGTGAAGAGTCTCAAATTTATTTTCAATTCAATATATAACTATGTAAGACAACAGTATACGTCAAGCTAACTATTGTTTTATTTAATTTTATTATTTTATTTAATGTCAAATAGATTTATCAAACCCAAGCACAAACGAAAAAAAAAAGTCAATCTTTCAAAATTTGAAGTTGCTGTAATATTCCTAAAATTGCCTAAGTCCAAATCTAAATCTAATTATAATTTATTTAATTAATTCTTCAATGTACCTTTCTATTTAACTAAATCAATAAAATGATTCTTATCTATACTATTATCTATGATATTTAATCAATAAATGTCTACCTATTACTATCTATATGTCAACTAAAACTACCTAAAGTAAAGTTTTCTTGTTTCTAGATACCCTTTCTATATGTTGATACTAAATATAATTACAATTGACCTTAGACTGGTTCCTAATTGTCTATTTTTATAAATTGTTACTAAATATAGCAGTCAGGTGGTTGTCACATGGTCAAAATATTTTCATCAGCCAATGAGAAGCGAGGACAGAAGCACCAGCTCTGTGATGTCACGTAATCAAGTTCAACTCTACGTGGTAAAGGAATGCGGTCAATGAAACAGCTGATTGTGTGTAAAATCAATACAACACACAGTAATCCTTCAGAATAACAAAATATGGACTTAAAATTTATCTGACCTTGAGTTAACCAGATGTTACAATGTATAAAATAACTATAACACTGAAATTTAAATCAGAATATCTTAATGAATGGACTGAAGTGAAAACCACAAAATCAGAAGTAGGTCACACCTGAGCTATGTAATATTGCAAACAGAAAGTAAATATGTTTACTTTCTTGACTGTAATAAAAATCTGTGCACTTTTTATCTAAAACTCAAATTCTAAAATGGCAGCATATTGATAATTTAATGGAAGAAAGGTGCTTATTAGAATATGGAGATATTTAGTATAAGAACCTTCACCAGGATGGGAAATTAATGTAAAATTAACTTGTAGTGAAGTGAATTTTTCTTTCACTCTGTACAATAACAATATCGCACTAAATATAAGAAACTGCAGTTTATTCTGTAACAAAGTTCAAAGCTTAATTATGTAAAGAGCTGGAAAACAGCTATATATAAGCTAATTTAACACTTTACTTAATAAACTGCAATATCTTGATATTTCACTCAATGTATACTCACAATCCGTTGAATCTGTAACTTGATTTGGCCACTAGACTGTTATCAATGAGCTCTAATTAAAAAGTGTCTCTAAGTTATAAACTTCACTTGTAAAATTTCAAAGCACTGTGTCTCTGTCACATCTCCTAATAGAGATATTGTCAATGTTTATATATATTGCCGTATTTGACCGCATCCGTCCCTGATGATCTTTTTAGGATAAAGCCTCTCCAGTCTCCACGTCGCCAATGGTAAGGAAATTTTCTCCACGATGAAAGTCCCTAAGGTTATCAACCAATCGTAAGTTCCCCTCGATAAAGCGCTCGGTTTTCCTTCCACATTGCTGAATGATGTTTGGACGAAATAACAAGTCACTTTGTAATCCTCCAAATCAAAAAACGAACCCTTAGTTTTAAACTAGTTCATAAATTCTTAAAACTTTATTCCAGGAGCATGAAAATGCAAACGTCACTTTACTTAAATTGTAAAACAGTTTAAAATGTTCCAAGTTGTCAAACACTTCTTTCACCGGAAAATTTAAAGTTCACCGGAATTTAAGACTTCACTTTTTAAAACTTAAAAGTCACTGAGATAATTAAAAATATGTTGGGCGCCAGATGTTACCTGGCCTTCTTTATGCCCTTTTGTTAAATAGTTTAAAAGGAAAAAGGTAAGACGAGGTGGGTTCGACTATCCGGTTTAATGTTCATAATTAATTGATCTCAGTGCTTGTGTATTTAGAAAGTAACACTTGTGGTAAAGTTCTATCAAAATCAGTCTGAACAGGTACACAATCTCACACAGTTTCTCACTTATAAACCATCTGAATGTGTACTGTAATCTCCTGGATCTCACTGATCCCCCTGATCTCTCAGATCTCCCAGATCTCAAGCTCTGAAAATAAGTACAAATGCACTCAATACTTTTGCAAAGATATCATTAACATACGAGGAGTGTTCAAAAAGTATCCGGAAAAGTGTTGCCATTTCTTTACTATTCAATATATTTACATGAAATTTCGTTCTGTGATACTATGGGCAATTCTGAGTCAGCATATGTATAACAATGCACACTTAAATTCACATATCACAAAATAATTGAAGTCAACTATACCCATCATCGGGATACCGGCCCAACGTCATTTAACGTCATCAATTTGACAATGTTATGTCTTTGAACAACGTCCTCGAACGACTTACCATCTGATAGTTTTTTTTTTCAAATGTTAATCTTTTTCAAAGTATTCAACGCTAAAGGAGGTGCACTTTTTACATCTCTTCACCCAGGCAGTGAAGGCGCTAGTGTAACTTTCCTTCGAAAGTGAGGAGATTGCCGACTGAACGGCTGTGGGAAGTTCGTCAATGTTCTCGAACTGCTGTCCGCGGAGAACATGTTTCAGCGCTGGGAAGAGGAAGAAATCGCACGGCGCTAAATCCGGGCTGTATGGGGGATGCTCCAGAACATCAAACGAACGCTTGTTAATTACTGCCTGAGTAGCTGCCGCACGATGTGCCGGTGCGTTGTCGTGATGAAGAATCATGGTCGGCAGTTCAGCCGCGCGCTTCTTCCGCATTGCTCGCAAAAAGTCTCGATTCAACACCTGTAAACAAAACAATTGCCACTTCAGCTATTTTTAAATTACATCTAATCATTTTAGCATAATTGTTGATAATATGTTACGATGAAACTGTGCATAAATACTGAAATGGTCTTACCTTTGGGTAATACTGCGCAGTGATCGTCAGTCCATGAGGAACTGCGTGACTCAGAATCACTTCATCGACGTCAAAGAAGACGATGAACATCTGCTTCTTCTTTGAGGGGCTGACTGTGAACTTCTTTGGGGACGGTGATCCAGGTGTTTTCCACATAGTTGACTGTTCCTTCGTTTCCGGCTCATATAGACTTATCCAAGTTTCATCAACTGTGACAATGCGCCTAAGAAACTCTTCACCTTCTCGCTCGAAACGATCCACAAAATTCTGACAACACTCAATTCTCTACTTCTTCTGGTCATCTGACAGCATTTTCGGGATCCATCTAGTGCATATCCGCCGCATATTTAGTTTGTTATGTAAAATGTCATGAACAGTGCCGATGCTGCAATCAACTTTGTCACTGACTTCGCGAATCGTAATACGGCGGTCCAGTTCAAGCAGTCCCTTGATTTCCGTGACATGACGTGAGGTTATTGACGTCGGCCGATCGCTGCGTGGCTCGTCCATTACACTATCTCGGCCGTTTTTAAACCGCCCGTACCACTCATAAACCTGCGATTTCTTCATTGCTTTCATTCCATATGCCTTCTCTAACATTTTAATAGTATCTTTCCTTGAAACATCATTCAAAACACAAACTTTTATCGCTGATCTTTGTTCCGTAGTCATTTTTACGCACCGTAGGAAACAAAATGGGCGTCAGAACGTCAAATGACATCACAATATTTAGTGACGTCACGAACGTCACGCTGATAGTTGGCGGTAAAACTACTACAATTTCGGTAATAATTGCTTTACAAACAATAGAGTTATAGAACTTTGTTTAAAGGAAATACATTTAGAAATTGCTACTTTTTTGGCCGGTTTTCAGTAGGTGTGGTTGCCATAGCTACTATGATTTTGGTTATAGTCAGTTACTGACATTAATATTCACTCATTTTGCTTAAAAGTCCCGTTTCTACAAACTCGCTAAGTTTCATTGAAATTCATGCGTCCATTATTATTTTACAGCGTTTTTCCGGATATATTTCGAACACCCCTCGTACAAGTATTCATTTAAATACGTTTAAACTATACAATAATCATAATTATACATTCATCATGATTATTATACAATCATCATTATACACTACAACTTCAATACATATAATAATCATCAAGCAATGTAGCACAAATAGGTGCTGGTATTTCCTGTCTAGTGGCCGGCTCAATGGTTATTCAATTAACATAAAATAAGTAGAACCCATGAAATAATAAAAATATAACAATATCACATATTTTACATATAAAAATACATACCAATTGTGGATTGGGCTGTTTGCTGAACTCACAGACACATACACACCAAAAATGTAATTTCCCAGTGAGCTGGTTACTGACACTGCCACCACGTGTTACTATATGGCTGCAAAACAAGGTGTACAATAGAATAGAAACAGTGATGTCTTAGAATTACTGCAACAAGTTAATAATATGCCGCCATCTTAGAATTCATCAATCATGTCAACAATGCATGCACATGAATTAAGTATTAAAAACACATTTAAACACAGCTCATTTGCAACTTGTCTAAGGAATAAATTGCAAGGCAACACAAACATTTCCTAACCTCAAAAGAATCCAAAACTCCATGAACATAAAATAGATTAAAATGGAACAAATTCACCTGTCCACTTGAAAACATGTCGGACAACTGAAGAAAAAGCGGGGTCATGTGACTAAAATTCATAAAACAGCGGGAACTTATTGCAATGCTTGACTGGTTGCTACTAAGAATTGGTCAAAGGGAAGCAACTTCTGAATAACTTAAGATCCAGAATAATCCACCTTGTTACATACAGGAATTGAATATGGTACAAGTTATTGCAATGCCGAGCTTTCTCAAAATTTGTTAAAATGTTACAGACAATTTACGAAAATGTTAAAACATGTGTGCGGGCTAACGGAAAAATGAGCGAAAGTTTTGACAGTTTAAGAGGTGTTAAACAAGGCGAACCATTGTCGCTTTTGTTATTCTTATTCTTTATAAATGATATATATCAATATTTATATGACGAAGCTATTGACTCGTTTAGTGTGGATGAATTACGTCCATTTTTACTTCTTTTTGCTGACGATATAGTATTGATGTCTTATAAAAACGAAGGGTTACTAAAACTGTTGAATAATTTGCATTTGTACTGTAGCAACTGGGGTATTAGTATAAATACTGATAAAACAGTTGTGATGGTCTGTAAGAAGGGCAATAGGCCTGAAAATATTAATTGATATTATGATAACCATAAGCTTAACATAGTTACAAAGTTTACTTATTAGGCGTTATTTTGTCAGCTAAGTGCAATTTTTACCAGGCGAAAAAATCACTATCTAAGCAAGCTATGAAAGCTCTTTTTTCATTAAATTCATTATTTGAAACGGTATCCTTGGATACAAAAGATAAACTTAAGTTATTTGATTCTATGGTAACATCAATTTTCAATTATGGATGTGAATGTGAATGTGAAATATGGGGTTTTCATAGAGCATCTGATACAGAAAGAATGCATGTAAAGTTTTTAAAACATATTTTAAAAGTTCGCCAACAGACAGCTAGTTCCGCAATTTACGGAGCATTTGGACGAGCTCCATTACATACAATTCGTTAAATAAGACTGATTAAATATTGGTTCAGGACTATTAAAACCCCAGATTCTTTAGTTTATAAGTTATTTGATCAACGTGATGATCACGGAAGTTTTGTTAATAAATGGGCCAAAAGTATCAAACAACCATTAGACAATTTAGGATTTTCTTATCTATGGAATAATGCAGCAGTTTCGAATTTACAAATCAAATCCAAAGTGTAATTAGAAGTATATATGATCAATATTTACAGCAATGGTTCTCAGAAATTAGAAATTTACCTAAACTCCAAACATATTGTATATTTAAGAATAATTTTGAAACTGAAAAGTTTTTCAGTTGTGTAAAGTATGATAAATATAGAATTGCTTTATCTAGACTTAGATGTTCTGCACATAATTTACTTATTGAAGAAGGAAGATACATAAATATAGAAAGAAACCAAAGAAAATGTACTAAATGTAATATGAACTACATCGAAAACAAATATCATTTTCTCTTAGTATATCCTTATTATAGACAGCTTAGACTTACTTATTTACCAAAATGTCTATGAAGCTAACATTCTACGAGGATAATACTCCCGTAGCAATAGAAACTTTTCATATGTCAATTTTTATTTGAATATGTGTAATGTTGTATAGTTTTTAATTGTGCATATATTTCCTTTATGTTGTAATGTTGTAATTACTAGAGATTTTGCTCAATTAATTGTGTTTACATACTATATTTAATTTCATGCTTTTCTCCTTCATATTGTGATGTACGCCACTGTATTTAGGCGATGAACATTTATTTGTTTATGCCAAATAATATATAGAATTGCATTGATCATGTTATCGATGCTCGACCCCGCCATGGTGAATCCACATGGTAAATAGAAGGAAATCGGCCGGGAATTGTTCGAGCGAGCCAGGGTGCTCGAGTTATTGATGCTCGAGTGAGCGGTGTTTCACTTTAAAAGCCTATAAAGTAAGAACATGTTAGACACAAGGGCTTGGCCATTCTTTTACCCTAGGGCAATAATTTGGACAAGTATTGTAGAGAGTCAAACCCCTTATATCACATGCCAAATATCAAATTTAAGCTCTAGAGAAAAGGAATTTTAAAGTCTGATAGCTGAACATCTATTTTTCACTAAAAAGACCCATATGTGCAATGCGCCGGAACCATTTGAACAACTTTGAAAGACTGAGCTACCAAGAGATCATTTTTGTAAACTTTCATTAAAATCCATTCAGTGGATTGGAAAAGACATTGTTTAGGCCTTAAAAATAGTCTTGTTTCAGGTCATCCGACCGACCGTATTTTTTTACCCCGGACCGTAATTTTTTTTTTCCAAATCAGATCTGCCAGTCTACGAAAAACCGTGGCGCCGAAAAACAAGTATCGTTTTTTGTTCAAATAATCACACGTCACGATGAATTTGTGCCTTTAATCCCTGTTGACAGCCGCCGATTGTAATGTTTTAATCGACCAATGAACGTATATTCTAATTACCACTTGATTGTTTCAGTTACAAATTCGTTATTCCATTTAACAATCAAAAGTCGCACATTAGCGACTGAACACGTTTGCATCAAACAAACGGTCGCAATGCCTTTAATCCGTTAAGATAATTGTGTTTCATGTACACACACCATAAACAACGAGTTTCATCTTTTCTTTAATTACACGCTTATCGATAAACACTGCAGACCACTTACACATTATAATTTTTGACAGTTAAGTGGGCGGAGTTAACGCTTCAGGCACAAGTTGACACGACGTTGTGTATTCGCTTTGTTGTTGGTTGAAAATTTTGCAATACAATATTTAATACAATACAATACTTAAATCTCTCACTTCATGGTATACATGACAATATGAGACACCAAATTATACAAATACATAGTGAGGCATGTGTTATTCAATGTTATTCAATGTTTAAATATAGTAAATCGCTACAAAGCGGGAGTAGGACCCGGATCTGAATATTTGTACATATGAAATGTCAATGTTGAAACATCTGTATAATCTCTTTTACAAACAGACAGAACTTTCTAAAAAAGGAAAACACATGATTTTTGGTATCTGCATTCATAACTCTACAGAATGTAATAATAGTTGGACAACGAATAAATTGCTGTTTGATATATTTTTTTCCTTAACGTATTTAATATAGAACATTCAAGTAAGTAATGAAATTCGTCACCAATATTTGAATTACATAGGGTACATATTCTCTCATCATATGGAGTTTTATTCAAGCTTCCTGTCTCAACAGGAAGTTTATGTTCTTTTTCGGCGACGCCGTCTAAATTCGTTTTCGTTACCTATGCCACGTGACTTCAGTTTGCAAATCAAACTACTTGATAACGCATTATAGATAATTTATCAAAATGGAAGATTTATGCAACACTCTGCCTGATTGGACGAGAGTGTCAATTTCTTTCACTCTGTTGATTGTGCTACGCTGAGTGAAAGGTAGACAAAGCGTTTATCCTAAACGACGCTGTTCACAGTTTTAAAGCTAACTTTGGCTCAGTATATTTAGCAAGAATATCGATATATCTCAAAATGATAAGTAAGTTTAATAAATATGATAAAAACCTGTTCAAATACCAACATTATATCCAATTAAAGAAAGAGCTGGATACGGTCTGCGTATCACATGAATAAGGGTGTGATAAGAGAAGTGCTTTTTAAAAGATCTTCCTTGTTACAATTGTCGTCTGTATATGAAAAGGTTTCTTGCTTTTGTGACTTATTCAGATTGCATATTAAAATGAGTACTTGTTTGCTTTGATATATTTGTTATGAATTATTTAACCGATTTATTATATACGAGTATTTTTCTTTAGTATGGTATGCAAATATTGAACTCAGTTGAAATCTGTTTTATTATATATATGCTATATAATGACTGAATCTCATTACACTGAAATGAAGGTACGCTGCATACAGTTTATCTATGTGATATGACTACGGTAAAACTTTGCTTATGAAACAGAAATATTGAAATAGTTACAATTGTATGTTTAGCTTGACCTTCACTGTTTTTATAGGTGTGACGTCATTGTCCAAAGATTCATGAATAGCGAATATGCATTTGTTAAAGCGGGATCAGTTGGCCTATTTTATAAATAAATAAAAATAATAAATAAAAAAAATACTTTAATTGATTTTTTCTCATGTATTCTAATCATTTGTAGCATCTTTATTAGGCCCGCAGCCAACTTTGTTTTTGGTCAGCTGAAACATTTGACCCCTTTTAGGGGCTGCTAGAGCTAAAACTAGAAATGCCTTTATACAGCGTTTCATGAACAGCTTGGTGGATCTTTGTCATACTTGGTCTGGAGCATCATTATAAGGTCCTCTTCCAAATTTATTTATATAGGAACTTGGGCCCTATTAGGGACCACTATAGCTAAAAGCCTTTCTTCGCATTAACCAGTAAAATATAATGGATTTTTATCAAACTCGATATGTAACAATATCTTAAGGTCTCCTGCTATTTTGTTACAAATGGTGATAGGGACCAATTTAGCTAAAAATATAAACACGTTTAATGACCTCTTCTCATGAACCGCTTCATGAATCTTCATCAAACTACTGCTGTAACTATTCGTCTAAGGATAAACGAAACAAGATTGCAACCCTACGAAACCTTTGCGAAAAATTAAAAGAGAACCATTTAAATTGTTAAAGTGCGGTGTTAAGTTTTGCAATTTGAAAAATGTTAGATGAAAGATGAATGTTAGATGAAAAATTCATAAACTTCTTTCCTTATTACAGTTCGCCGACCATCATTTTTAAAGATATTTCTTGTTTGTTCTGAGTTTTATGATATAATTAAGATATCTATGATCTTTACAGGTAAGATATTTTTCAAAGCAAAAATCATGTTTAAAAAGTTAATATGTCCTACAGCTAGGTGAATTTTCTAAATTTGAATGCCACTCGTTTGAAAAAAAAACAAGAGCTGTCTCCATAGGATGACACATGCCCCCGATGGCACTTTGAATGAATAGTTATGGCCGCTGTTAGAGTTTAGGACCTTTGACCTACGGAGCTGGGTCTTGCGCGCGACACGTCGTCTTACTGTGTCACACATTCATGCGTAGTTATTTTAAAATCCATGCATGAATGACAAAGATATGGACCGGACACGCCCATCAATGCACTATCATGAAAAATGACCTTTAACGCCTAAGTGTGACCTTGACCTTTGAGCTACGGACCTGGGTCTTGCGTGTGACATGTCGTCTTACTGTGGTACACATTCATGCCAAGTTATTTGAAAATCCATCCATGGATGACAAAGATATGGACTGGACATGCCCATCAATGCACTATCCTTTAACGTCTAAGTGTGACCTTGACCTTTGAGCTACGGACCTGGGTCTTGCGCACGACACGTCGTCTTACTGTGGTACACATTCATGCGTAGTTATTTGAAAATCCATCCATCGATTACAAAGATATGGACCGGACATGCCCATCAATGCACTATCCTTTAACGTCTAAGTGTGACCTTGACCTTTGAGCTACGGACCTGGGTCTTGCGCGCGACACGTCGTCGTACTGTGGTACACATTCATGCCAAGTTATTTGAAAATATATCCATCGGTGACAAAGATATGGACCGGACACGCCCATCAATGCACTATCCTTTAACGTCTAAGTGTGACCTTGACCTTTGAGCTACGGACCTGGGTCTTGCGCGCGACACGTCGTCTTACTGTGGTACACATTCATGCTAAGTTATTTGAAAATCCATCCATCGATGACAAAGATATGGACCGAACACGAAAATTGCGGACAGACCGACAGACTGACAGACGGTTCAAAAATTATATGCCTCCCTTCGGGGGCATAAAAAAGATCAAATAGCTTTTGCTTGACATACATAACCAACCATGTAAAATTCGGGAAAGACTAGGACTCAAAAATGTTCGACATTCCACAGCTTATAAATACATTCTGAACATTTCTAATCCAAAGAAATTGTCTTGAATTGTTAGCAACTGGATTTGAATACTTATAATGACTAAACAGTAACAGATACATATCCTTGGTGAGTTTTACATCGTTGCGTATTACAGCTTTCGCCCAAAATGAAATAATTATTGTCTTAATATCAATTGCAATAGTATTTACACCTGTTTCACCATACAGAGTACTATTTGGCGTACTAAATTTAACCTTTAAACCGTATTTAAAAACTTAAGTTGAACACGTTCTATAACTTAAATATTTCCATATCCCCATATTTCACAACCATACAACAATATAGGTTTAAAATGCTACTAAATAGAACGATTTGCGTATCGATAGGTAGACAAAGGGACTTGGCTTTTTTAATAAGACTATACATAGCCTTTGTTGCTTGTTTCGCAAGTTCTTTTTTCGTATTTAGTACATGAGCCATAGGGTTGATTGGTACCATCAGGGGGCGATTAATTCTTATAGTGATTTTTGGAAAGGCATACAACCCTGGAGTAAGATAATATGTGATAGCAATGTATCGATAGTAGCTTTTGGTGTGATATCATCCTGATATATGCCTACTCTTAGATACAAGTTCAGATGAGCTAAAATATATCCAATGTAGATATACGAATTATGGAACATAAGCTTTTCAGTTTGAATAATTGGTGTACTTGTAACAAGTATTAAAGAACAAACACAATATTTCCTTAATTTTCGACATTTTTGGGTTTGCTTCTTTGAATAAATGATAATTGAAATAATGATTATAAAGAACATCTTAATAGCATGGACAACTATTAAGCATAATTACAGCTCATAATTAGATTTTCTTCAGAAAGATGTTAGAGCTTGAGGTACCATTTCCCACTGCCTTCCCTAAGGAATCAAGGAATATTCAACATTATGACGTTCGGAAATTACAAACCGAATGCTTTTATTCCTACATGAATGCCGTCTAAACGTTAGGGCTTTTGTAATTTACGTGACATTTAATATGTTTCCTAAAAACATTTAAGACGATTAAATAGTGCTACACAATGATTAAGAAAAAGTGCATTCTGTAGTTTATTAACAACATTATATAACAATGAATTGAATTTGCTTTAAAACAAGATTTCTTTCACGTACCCGTTAACATCTAAATTAGTGTAATTTACGTAACAGTGATTTTATTACCAACATTATAGATATTTTACTTGTATTAATAACCCGATGACCAAGATGTTTATGATTCTTCAATATAATTGAAAGTACAGACTGAATAGTGTTTCTTATAACTATTTTTTCTGCAGTGGTAGGAACTTTTCCATGATGTAATCTCCGTATAAGTTTTATGTTACCAAAATGTACAAAACTGAAATTTCTGAAGTGAAGAAAATGCCCTGCACAGATTGGGAAAAAAATATAACATTTTATAATAATAACTATACATAAATTGTGTTGTTGAACTAGATATTTACTAGAATGCAGTGAATCACCATCTCAGTTCAATAGTTGTGCGAATTTTACGTGACAATAATATGTGTTACCAAAATCAGTACAAATCAATTATAAATGTTCAAGAACATAATTATACATGTATATATACTGAAAAACATTTTCAAAATAGGTTTTAAACAAGTAAAAAACAAATAGATACTCATTGGAACACCATGGTTTCATAGGGACAGAATCATTCTTAGTTTAAATGTTAGAAATCTCCTCACACTTACTTATTAAAAGATGACACATATATTCAGCCTTAATTATTTGACCTTCAACCGATATTTTTGTAAACAAGTAAAGGAACTTGCTGACAATTCAAGCCTTGAAAATCTGTTGAAAGTCAAACAGCGTTCAAAGAGTACTACCAAAAGTGTCAGAGAGAGACATAATGGAAAAGGGCACACTTCTATATATACTTTATTGGAATAATTCATGATATACTGGCATTAATACAGGCCACAAATGTCAACGACCTGGATATGCAAATAGGAGTCTGGCATAAGTTGTGCCCAATATTATTTGCGTCCAACCATATGAGCGATGCAATGTATCTACCTGCTTATCCGTTAGTTTACACTAATTTGTTTTAGCTCGATTGTGATAAAAGCTTCAAGCCTATTCGTATCACTCTCGAGTCCGCTTCCTGGAAAGGAAAACCAGTACTGGTATCATTAGAAAAGACATGGTTGTGACCCTAGTGGGGCTCTCGAACCTACGACTCCTGGATTGAGCCGACACCTTATCCACTAGACCACCGCTCCTCTATCTGCTCCTAATGATGAATCTTGAAGTAACCCACCCTTGTGCAGAAAAGCTTTTAAGGCTTCGTGGCTTCAGTGTTCAGTGATCAGCCGCACCAGCAGCACAGAATGTGTAAATTACTATAGAACAGACTATCTACCTTCATGCCAAGAAAAAGGGAAGCATCATAAGTTTCAGCAGACAATATTCTTCATACTACAGGTGTTGTTTGACACAGCACATGCGAGCTAAATATGTTGAAGCTACACAACCGAAAACAGACACGACTTCAGAAGACAAATCCACACACAAAGAAGTGGAACCTTCGCAGATCAAAGCCGATTATGCAGATGTAAAAAAGTGATGACAGATGTAGAAAAATGCATGTATCCATTTAAAGTAGAAATTGACAATAGCGGCCTTTACTTAAAAAAGTAAAAAACAAGTGACCAGCTCGCAGAATAGAATGGCTCAGATATCGGCTGAAAGAAATGTGTTTTGGACTATTCGTGATATTAGTTGTTGAACACGCATGATGTAATCATAGAATTTCCTGTGTCATTTGCAACACCCTACGGAATGCCAACAAAGACCGACAAAGCCAAACTATTATACTACGTTGAAGGAAGTATCGAGCTGCAACAAGCCATTCTATGGTGGCATATTTCTGCATACGAGAATCATAAAGTTTTCATGAACATTTTATGAACTTTCCCGAAAAAAAAAAAACAATACTTTTCGCGAAAAATTGAATAAACTTTCGTGAAAGTAGGAGAACGTTTTCGTGAAAATATTATCTTGTTAACGAGACAATGTGTCAAAATAGTGCCCTGAACTGCATAAATATAACCGAATAGTCCCCTCTACGGAATGAAGCGTGTTATATCAACCTCAATCCCTAACCATCACCCCTAAGAGTGTCTAAAACTTACAGATATTTTATTACAAGATTCATATGGGTTACAAAATTAACGTATTTTTTAAACTCCCTTTATTGTTTCTGTTTATTCAGTATCTGTTATCGTATGCAGTAGTTGGCACTATCGTGATTTCTTTCCACTTGGAACAAGAGATTCTTTTCGTGAAAAGTTTTTAAATTTTCTGTCTAAGTGAATGCAGAAATATGCCACCATACCATTCTATTAAAAATGTATCTGACATCATTCATGGCGATGCTTTGATAGTAGATTTCATTACAGATACATACTTTTCCAAAAGAATCTAATTTGTCGAAAGAAAACGACGTTGAAATGCACCAACACTTCTGTTTTCTGGTCAAAAATACCAAAACATCAGCAGAATTGGAAATAATTCATGAGCAATGATGACAACAAAACTGAGTTATATTCAGAGAGCTAAATGTTGGGACGTCAACATGTGTGCTCCGACAACGTTTTGGAGACAGAGAGTCATTTATATTTGCAGTAAAATGGTCGCCCAAAATATTGAAACATCAACAAGGTTAGATACGAAATGTTTGTCAAGAAGAATGGCAACCAAGACGGCGTCCATATCTGCGTAGCTATTGTAAAGATAATAGGAAAACTTCATTTTAATAGACTCAAATTTGATACAAGCTCTTAATATTTTTCTACATTAAATCAATACTTTTGTAGTTTTACTCTTATTCATATCAAAATTAAACAACCTTGATCTTTTCTTAAAGGTGTATAGTTGACTACATACCCATGAGAATAGCCTTTATCTTCCTGGTGTTGTTAAAAATTGCTGGGCTTTGATGACGAACAACAGTTAGTGTACAACTTGAGTGACAAAAAGATCGTTCCTGATGAACTAGTTGACATATTGTGAAACACTGACATAAACGAAACAAGTGAAACTGATGAAGATTATGCGCTTACCAATATTGACGATATCTTATAAGATTCAGACAGTGAGGAAGAGTCATAACTAAGAATGTTCTAGTATGTTGAATACAAAGAAAATGTGGTTTATTGAAAACAAAGAATAACCTTGACATGATATAGAAAGATAACGACTGAAAATAATAACGGCAGCATATTACCGATTAAGGTAACATATTGTAACGTAAATTACACTTTTACATTCAATTAATTAACATGACATTTGAACCGAAGAATGATTTTATTGATTAATCAGAATATTTTTTTTCTAAACATAATACTAAATAACAACGACTTTAACATGTTTATATGAAATATTATGAAAATCTTGATTTTATGGTAACGTATTTTACTGTATAAAAGTACCATTTGATATTATTCAGCATAAAACTGTTTACTGTTTAAGCATAAGAACATTGATACAGAAGCAGGCATGAGTATGCACCTTTTAGACAGATCAGATAGTAAAACATGTTTGAACAACATATTTTGTGTTTTTCGTCTACACGTGTATTGTCACGTAAATTACAATGACAACAAGGTGACTTTGATATTAAAAACTATTGGCCTGCGAATAACTGTCTAATTGTTGATTTAACATATCAAAATTAGTTCAGAAATTGCTTTGATTTAACGATATTCATACTTTTCAACAACGACCTTAACATGTTTATATGAAATATTATGAAAATCTTGATTTTATGGTAACGTATTTTACTGTATTAAAGTACCATTTGGTATTGTTCAGCATAAAAATGTTTACTGTTTAAGCATAAGAACATTGATACAGAAGTAGGCATGAGTGTGCGCCTTTTAGACAGATCAGATAGTAAAACATCATCTTTGAACAACATATTTTGTGTTTTTCGTCTACACGTGTATTGTCACGTAAATTACAATAACAACAAGGTGACTTTGATATTAAAAAATATTGGCCTGCGAATAACTGTCTAATTGTTAGTTTAACATATCAAAATTAGTTCAGAAATTGCTTTGATTTAACGATATATCATTTATAGAAGTATTAATTAATTTCAAACAAATAGATAACGCACATTAATATGCCGTAAATTACAAGCGCTCCAACAGCCAATAGCAGACAACTTGGTTTTGTGATATGTTGAATTCTACTACCTTATACTCTATCTATTTAAACATGTCATATTGGTTCAAGAATGAGCAAAATACCTTTCTAACTGCATATTATGAAACAATATTTGTGTTCTTTAATTATGTCTGAGCACTGGTCTATGTGTGTCTGTAATTGCAATCACTAAACGCTAAAGAGGCCATATTTCAAAAACAGTTCTATTAAATACATAAAATAAATAAACTGAGCTGTTTGTCTATCAATCTCCAAGTAAATATTTTCCAAAATAAGAGAGAACCATTAGTTTGAAATAGAAAGTCTACTTATGTATAACGGAAGTTTGATGAACGTCTATTTTGGGGTGGTGTTACTACATGGCTAATAACGCACACAAAGCTACCAACACTGCAGTGCTAAAACATATTTTCTGAATTGTCAGATGTTTACCTATCCGAAAATAGCATTGAGCTTTAATCCCCTCGGATGGTACCGCTGGCCAAAATTTCTGGGTCTGGCTCATGGACTAATTGTATAAAGCACCAGATCTGTTGAATAAAACACCAAGATATTTAAACTCTGATTCTATTTCTATGATTTCGCCATTATAGGTAAAGTTATAATGCCTTTGTCTTCCTCTAGAGAATACAAGGATTTTAGTCTTACTCGTGTTTAAAACTAATTTATATTGTTCACATTGAGTGCTGATTGTAAGTCTGAAGCAGATACAGATAAAACCACAGTGTCATCTGCGTATAAAAGAACAAATAGTATAACAAAATTTACAAGGTTATTATCTAATATTTCTTTGTCACATTTAACACCATGAACTAGGTTGCTGTTTAATATAAATTCATGCAAGTCGTTCAAATAGAGTGAAACTAACATGGGAGAAAAGTATTCTCTTGTTGTACATAATCATAATAATACGTAAAAAATTCCCATTTATATAATTTAGAATAAGTTTTGCCCACAGGCCGTTTCGCCACACTGTATCAAAGTCCCCTTTTAAATCTAAAAAGGCACAAAAAGTATTTTACTATGTCTCAATAAATCTATTATAATATTTAAAACAAACATGTTATCAACTGTCGAGAAGTTCTTTCTGAATCCTGCTTGATATTAATTTATCATATTGTTTTCTGCTGTAAATGTTTCTAACCTAGTGTTAAAAATAAATGTAAAAATTATCTCAAACAGATTAACATTGTTATTGGTCTGTAATTGCATGAATTAGAACTATCTCCCTTATTTTTAAAAATTAGTATAAATTTCCCTACAGTCCAGGAGTTTGAAAAAAATCCGATATTAAAAATAATATTGAATAATTTAAGCAAAACATATTTTAACTTTGATAAAGAATACTTGATATGTTCATTCAAAAGACAATCAGTACCACTGGATTTATTGTTCTGCATATTCCTAACTGCCTTGTCAATTTCAAACAAAGTAATTGGTTGATTCAATACAGTGTTTACATCAACAAAAACAGCATTAACATTATCATTATCATCGGCATCTTGTACTAAATTCATTTCTTTAAAGTGTTCATAAAATCTTCAAGCTTGGCATTGGCTCTGTTAACCTTTTTCCCATTTAGGAAATTAGGATTCTCCAAACCCCTTTTGAATTTTTAATCTTAGAGATTTTCCGTGCATTTTCTCTTTGAAAATTTTCAAAATTCGAATTTAATTTAGCCTTATATGTTTTACTATGCATTCTCAGATTTCTTTTATTTTCATCATTTTTTTTCTCAATTTATATAAATGTTTCGCTAGATGAAAGTTTTTTCGTGCGTTTTTACAAGCAGAGTTAAGGGGACGCATATTGCTACATTCACAGTTCATACAGAAATGCGGAAGGGGTGCATATTCAAGAAATCGATGGTGGGAAAATAAAAAAACATATTCCTAAACTGATATAATACTGATGGACACCTGTAATATTCAGTATTTTGTGGATAAGGATGTGGTACTATGAATGTAATAGGAAAACAGAGGTCTTTGTGAAAGTACATTCAACACAAAATATTAAGCTTTTGTATAAGGAAAAAGCAGGTTTTTTACAATAACAGTGTTCCAAATAATGTTGAAGGGATGAGATTTTCTTTCTAACACACCAGGTTTGCTTAAACATGTAAAAATTTAACGCCACGCCATTTCAGCTCGGGATGGACGCCATATTTCTCATTGATAAAAATGTAAACAAAAAAATCAGAGTGGGATTAGCATTGCAAGGGCATAACATGACGTTCTACACAATGAATACCTTAGAACAGATATCTAAGATGCTACACAGGTCAGGCGGGTTAAATGCATAATGGCGATCACTTGAAATTCATCTTGAAAAGGTGGTTAATTTCAGTTTGTTTACATGGTTTTTAATTTTCCCACGACTTCTCGGCGATTCACTGCAAATGTATTACTGCGCCGGACGAAAGGTAACTCTAATAAACAACGGTAGACAACTTAGGTGTCAGCACGTGTACGATTTTTAAAAAAACATGTCGATGATTATAATTTCTTATCAAATAATGAATCCTATTCAGATATTCGTCTTTAATATTAGAAAATTATTAATTTCTGTGGACATTTGTCAAAAAATATTACTTACAGTGGACTACTTTGCGCATCAAACTGGTTTCCGCTTCAGTTGTGAGGCACTTCCGTTATACTTTTTGACAACAATAACAAAACACAAAATGAATCAATAAAGTCACTTATAAACCGACTGCTACTTAAATCAGTGTAAGTAAAGTTGTTGTTACAACATTATACATGTTCGTTACGTTATGAGATAAAGTTTATCTTGAACTGCATAATCCATTAATTACGTTTAGATGATATTGCATTTACAACTTATTTGACCCCATTTTTTACGCGAATGACAGCATTCTCGTGCAATTCGTGCAAACAGAGTTATGAAAAGTATGGTGGAGAATTCAAGGACAAATTATAAATGACATTAAAGTGAGGATAACTGTATATTCGTCCAGTTTTGATCATTGACATGCCTGCTGTGTATTAGTAACTTTTGTGAACACGATTAGAATGTTACTTTTGCACATATACACATTGATTGGACCTCTCAACCAAATTTCATACCTTATTTTAGGGATTTTTAAGACAATACATTTTCAAAAGTTTGTTGAATGTGTTTTGATATTTAAGTGCATTGTAGTTCATGAATACCAAGTTAAAAATTAATAATGGCAACATTTCTAGGCCCTTATTGTAAGCCACTAGACTTCTGTAACGATAAATGTTTAATGTATTAAGGGGAATATACTCTTTTAGTTTTGGAATGTGGCATTCCTTGACCACCGTATCTTTTCTTATGCACTACTTTGTAAACAAACTAAATAATGTGTTTTAGCTTACATATGCGAAATGAAAAGCAAGACAGTGACCATATTTCACATTCTTTCTTTAAATTAGAATCTGTAGGACATTGATAAATGTTTGGACAAGGTGAAGCACTATTATTTTCGCACCAAAAAGTCTTAATTGTTGACTTTGAATGTACACAATAAGTCTTATGTAATTCAACAATAACTTTCTTGTTTCAGTTTTCTCGTTTTTATTTTAGTGAGCAATCCTTTGTGTACTTATAACAGTTGAAACAGTATCCATTTCATGTACCAAAACCTTGTACTTTTTTGCAGGTAAATTTTATCATACCCCACCCACTTTTTTCTAATTTCAAAGTATGCGTCCCCTTAAACCATTTTTATTATTACTGGGTTTAATTGGATTTTCTGAATGTGGTTTACTATATCCAAAAGTTTTACCAGCAAAATCGATATATAAAACCGATAATTCTTCTACAACACTGTTGACATCGTTTTCATATTGACTTAGGTCATACTTTCGATATTACAAAGATTACAGTAAATGTTTTCTACTTTAAGTTCGTCCATATTGTCTATATACAACTGGACTTGTTACGCGTCCCAGTATTTGACATGTGTTTGTAATGTTTGTTTATCAACCGTGCTCGTGATACTCATGTTCAAACATAATGATACAGGACAATGAACATCAAATAACATACAACAAAAATAATGTACATGTAATTCGTCAATTGTGCAAAACATATTTGAATTACAAATAAAGTAGTCAACAAGACTAACATCTTTACACGTGATCGTGCCCTTAAGATCACCTTCGTGCGTCCATTTAATATATATAAACCGTTACACTGTAAAAAGTCTATCTACTTATATCCGTAATTATTTACACCCTGATCACAGTTATTTCTTTCTTGTCTAACATTTCCTGTTTCGAAACAGTATAATTCGTTTTTACATGAGTGATAAAGATCATCGAGACCATTTCCATGAAAAATATCGAAGTCTACGTTAATAAAGTCTGGCATTAATTTTGTTCGTGCATTCCAATCACCAAACAATCCTATAAATGAATATTTCTCGGATAATGTGTTTAATTCATTTTGAATTTCTAAAAAAACGGATCTTCAATAGAAAATTTCCGAATTATCAGGTGGCAAATATACAACCCCTTACAGAAAATCACCTTTTTTGAGAATCGTTTGATATTGCGAACCACAAAACTAATCTACTGTTAGTTTCAAATATCTTTATGTACTGATCTATATTTTTCTGTACAGCGAGGGCTAATCCACCCGATTTTAGCCGAGCAACTGTTTTTCATTGTTTGAAATAAAGTTTATAATTCTCAAATTTAACAGTATCTAAAGAGTCCATTTTTGTTTCTTGAAAGCCTTTAATATCAAAACTGTTCAAAAAAGTCAAGTTCGGGAACTATTTGCTTCGATTTCAATCCGCAAACATTCAGCGATAAAATATTTATTTTTAAATGGTGAGACAAATTCTGTTTGCCTGTATTTATATCACGATATATAGCATTTCTATATTGATGGTGATTTGAATTTTCACTGTTAGTTAACGGAACCTCTCCCTGTAGTGGCTATTGATCACCATTGTCTGAGCATAAAGAAATATTATCTGCTGCGTAACTGTCAGAGAGGCGCTTCAGGGGTTTGCGAGCAAAGTTGATTTCGAATTTAAGTTCGGGGCATAGGAACTTCAAAGTGACTTCTTCGCTCACGTCGCTCCCTCTCGAGACCCCTGAGATAATATTAGCGATCATTCGACAATATTTTGTATGAGAGTTCAGACCGTGCTCGAAATCAAGTTTTCATCCACAGCCCTGGCAATTCATTTATTGAAATCGTCCGTATTTTTTAAATACATTTTGAAGCAATTTGTAATAAAATCAAGAAATAAGTTTAAACATAATTATGATTCATGCATAAGATCATGTTGAAGGAGGTAGAAGCCTACACTTGTTAAAAGTTTATCGGCTTTTTACACCAATTAAAAATTTTCAAAATGGCTGCGGCTTACAGCAGCGTTACACGTGCTTAAGTTGGACAACCTGTTATTTTTTAAATTAAGTTGCGACGGTCTATATTAAAATTGATTTTAATGTTTTTGGTATCATTGTGAAGCTAAAACACTGCATTAGTTAAATATGTATATGATTCTGTTATTGAACGGACAGATTTCCTGCAGAATTGGCTGCAATCGTAACAGGATTATTTTTTTTAACTATGAGTTAATCAAACGCACAGGCGGGAACAAATCAAATAAATGTGTCAAGTAAGGGAAGTTAAGTCCGTGTCCAGAAACATGACTATTTTTAGGCCTTAAATTGTATATGAAAAATGACCACACCTTCTGGCAGCCGTATTTTGTCTAAGAATTAGAAAAAATTGAACAATATTAATAATGGTCACACAAGAACTATTTGTGTAATTATTTTAAGATCTAGCAAGATGTTTTAAATTTATTTATTTATTTTTGGATTTAACGTCGCACCGGCACATGATTGGTCATATGGCGGCTTTCCAGCTTTAATGGTGGAGGAAGACCCCAGGTACCCCGACGTGCATTTTTTCATCACGAGCGGGCACCTGGGTAGAACGATCGACCTTCCGTAAGCCAGCTGGATGGCTTCCTCACATGAAGAATTCAACGCCCCGAGTGAGGCTCGAACCCACATCAATGAGGGGCAAGTGATTTGAAGTCAGCGACCTTAACCACGCGGCCACGGAGGCCCCTAGAATGTTTCTCCTATAAACATATAGGGAAAAGTGACCATGCCAACTGGTGCATTTTGACAAATCAGTAAATTTGAAAAAAAAACTTTGTAGAGGTTTACACAAGGACCATTTGTGTAAAATTATTTTAAAGTCGGGCCATCAGTTTCGCACAAGGAGATATTTTTACTCTATTCATAAAGGGGAAAGTGACCACGCGGTATCTCTAACGGCCATGTTTTTGACGAATCAAAATAATTTGAACAATCTTGGTAGAGGGTCACAGAAGGACCATTTGTGTAAAATCATTCTAAAATCGACTGAGCTGTTTCACACAAGACGTTTTTCGAGGTTTCCACTATATACGGTGATGATTTAGGGAAAAGTGACCATGTCCTCTGGCGGCCATGTTTTTTGACGAATCAAATTAATTTAAATAATCTTGGTAGAGGGTCACACAAGGACCATTTGCATAAAATTATTTTAAAATCGGTCCAGCAGTTTCACACAAAGACATTTTCCCAAGTTTAGGCTGTTTTAACGTTTCCACACTACCTTTGACACTGTTTGATGCGTCACGAAATGTAACAATGTTTGAAACGTTAACCAGTCTGGCTCCCCGCAGCAGGCAAACGACGTCATCTCAAAGTTGAAATATGGTTGAAATATGGTCAGGACGTAAAACAACGTTGATCAAACGTTGATTCAACGTCAGACACTCAACGATGAAATGTTGTCGAAAATCGACATTGTTTCAACGTGAAAATAAGGTTGATCTTTCAACGTTGGTATACGGTTGAACTCACGACGTTGTTTTAAAGTTAAAAATTCGTTGATATCTGACCGATTCTATACAAACTGTGGTCTTGCTGATTCTTTTAAGATTGAAACAAAATATAAATTAAATGGCATGTACAAGTATCTATACATGTTTCATGAATCTATCTAAAAAATGAACATGAATCTAAACTGTTTGGAAAAAAATATGAAATTAGATATATGTTGGTCAAAAAGTTTGATAATTTTTGTAATTCATATAGAACTGACAGGTATAGCACTTTTATTGCATTTTCAAAATACAATATATTTACTAGCGTTCCAAACATTTATGAAAATGGACTAAAACTTGTAGAAGATATTTTTGCATTCCGAAAATGTTCATCATTGTTATTAAATTGGGGTGTTGTCTAACTATTTTTAAATGGTTAAATTACTTTGAAGATAGTATTCATACATTTTAAGATATTTAAGATATTTAGGAAAGCGGTAAGTTAATGAATATTTGGACTCACTTGAAACATTTATAACACATGTTTGTAACCGTGGTAACAAATGGTCCATCTCTCTCTACACATATTATCTATTAATCACGTCTGTATCCTGGTATTATTTTACACAGTATTCAGCTGATTTGATAGAGGTTTAAGCTGCTTATACTTCATGTACAATAGGGTGAAGCAGAGGAATGGAGCATGCGCTCAAATGTAGCGATATTCCACCCAAAGCAAGTCCACACACACACACACACGCGCGCGCGCGCGCACGCAAACGTGCACGAACACACACATACACAACTATTACGCACGAAACAATCATCACTGTGGGGCACATAGATACATATATACACACATAAACGCAGGAAAGAACGAACAAAAACAACAGATTGGCATCGCATAAGTACGCCAGCGGACAATATTATGGTGGGGATGAAAACTTACTCATTTTAAGATCATTATGGGGTACCTGTCATGACAAACTTGCACATATACATATACGCGCGCAAAGAAGGAGAACACAGCTGGACGGCTGGCGGACAAAATTATGGTCAGAACGATAACTTACACACGGTAAAAGGAAAGAGGAAGCAATCTTAAAGAAGCGTAAATGCAAGGGAAAGGATGGGTTTGGGTGGTAGGGTAAAAGGGGCATGAGAAAACAGAGGGTTTGAACGCATTTGGTGCATGCCAACCACACACTTACCCTATTTTCAACAAGTGAGGCAAGACGTTGTAAATAAAATCACCAGTGACAATAAAATAAAACCATAGAAACAAAATTAGGGTCAATCTTAAATATAAGTACACCAATGTCCTCAATAACTTGCCTGAGGTAAGCGCACCAAGATTCGTACATTTAAGGACACGACTAAGCAATCTGCAAGACAAATTTGCCTTCCCTCCGTCGGTTACTATAGGATTTAGGAAAAGAGTATCAGGGAATCTTATGCTTAATTAATCATTGCACCATCAAATAGAAAAGCGTAGCGATTAACAGAAGACATCTTTTCTTATACTACTTACTTCCTAGATAGAAAATGTAAATGATTGTATTATCAGCTTAACTGTCTATTTACTTTTATTCCTCATTTTGTGAACTTAAATAAAGGTTGATAGAAATTATATGGTTAGGGTTCGGATCAGATTACCATAAACAAACTTTCTCAGTAATGTTATATTTTTTTTGTCCTTCGGGATCATTGATTTAGATTCATTCAGATTTGAAGATTAAATACTGCTTAAGCCGGTGCTAGAGGTCGTGGGCAGTGTTGCATTTTCCATTACTGCTCATAAAAATACTCAATCAAACCGAGTCTGCAATTTTCACTTTTTGCCTTGTTCTCGGTACTTCCAAGGGATCTATTTCAAGATTTTATTTAAATTTTAAGCGCAGCAACCATTTGAATATTTAACTAAACTGTAATAGGTTTGCCAGTATTTCAATTCCTGGCACAGATATCTTAAATATATGCTATATCTTAGTATGTAGCAAATTTACTTAATACATTTATTTGTGCCTGTAGAAATGGAGTTTTTTGCAGTTACATTTTTGAGTTTCCTCAAACTGATAACAGGTTTATTTAAAGAAAAACACAATTATAACTACCTAGATGAAATTCCTCCCACTGATATTCAGCTATATTCAGTGTATAACAACAGTGCAGTTACTTTGATATCCAACTGATGTCAGCTCTATTCAATGTATAAAACATTGTATTTACATTGATGAGTTTCTGCAAACTAATAATAGCTTTATTTAGTGTTTAACATAATTGAAGCCAAGTGTCAGTTCTTTTGTTATTTTCCAGCCAACATATTTATATATGTCGATGCAAGCTTTAAATGTCTGTCTCCAAATTAATTTTTTTATACAATGCTTTCAGCAAGCTACAAAACTTTGCTCAGGGGATTGCTTCAGTATGTCTAATTTCTTCAGAAATTATTTCTTTAGCTTCATGTCAACATTCCATCACATGATCGAACATCCTATCCTATCAGTTGCAATGTGCGCTTATCAAACCTTTAAACGAGGCCTAGCCTTAAGTTAAGATATTCAATGCCTGCAAACGTGTTAGAACAGTATCACAACAAGTTAATGAAGAACGAAACTCAACTTTAGACTTTAGAGTTTTGTATTGGTACTTGCGTTCTTACATATGTCCTTTCCTGCTGGATTCTGACCTTGTTTTATGCCGAAAAAAAAAGCGTATTCTACGACATTTTTCATCAATAGAACCGTTAGAAACGGCCAAATGAGTGTGCAGCTATCAACCAGCAAACTGTTTTACTGTAGAAAACAAATGTTTGTCACAGAGTATATTGAACGTAAATATAATTTTGTTTATGCATATGCGGCAATCAAATACATACCATACAGCTTTCTCGTGGTTGCATACTAAGTCCTGGATGTGTCGTTGGGCTATACGTGCTTTCATGCATAATTTGTGATTACAGGCATGAACATTAAGAGAGCAGTGCCTCATCGATTACTAGTTAGGGCACCACATATTGCAAAAGACGTACATTTACACTTCTAGAATAATACATAGTGATGTTATAAACAACTACATCAAGCTGAAAGTCAGTAAATGGAGTAAGACAACATTTTAGTTCCTCTGGGAAGTAGAGAGCTTGAACACATTTGAATGACCTGATCTTTACGTTTCTAGTATATCCAGAGAATTTAAATCTATTTAATGTCCCTTGCTTGAAGAGGGATATTGAAACATGAACATGCTCAACAGGTGACATTTATTATTCTATACAAAATCGAAATTTCAGTTGCCTGTAGCATAGTTGGATCAACTTTTCCAGATAAATAAGAAGTTAAGAACAAATGATTTAAGACACGATAAAATTTGTCACAGCGGAAACCGAACGCCTCATTCGAGCACCGCACTCAAAACCTTTCGAATAGAAGATCTGGTCTCTCCCTACTTATGGCTAATACGAATACGTGCGACCGGTGTAGCAAACATTTCAGCAGTAAGACTTATTAATTTTTACTCCGAGAGAAGAGTGTCCAGATATGCAAAGAAATTCCACAAGCAGTGCTCATTAACAAGGAATTACTAGAGTTGTGTAAAGAGGTCAACGATATTTGAGCAATGATTGTCCAGAATTGCAAACGTAGCCACCCCGTTTTTTTGCTGCTAACTATTATTTAATCATGCAAATGAAATAGAAAATGATAATAGCGCAGATGAGACATATAATAATAATGCACATTTTCTGCATGACTATATTTCCATTATAATTACAAAAATATTTCGTCGCCTGAGTGGAACGATGCACTATCTACCATTTTTAAACGTGGAGAAAATCGCTTCCAAAGATTAAATTGCGTCTAGTTCTTTATTACAGGGTGAAAACGATAATAATTATATTTACTTGTTCCTTGCATTTGGTTTATTCGGACTATAAATGGTTTTCAACACATTTCCTTTTAACGTTTATGCAATTATACATTTTTCACTTGGGAGAGTAAATTCGAAATATAATTATATAAAAATATGGTAAAGAAAGAAATGTATTGCTCAATCGGGAGATGGAACACTTTGAAATTACAAAATTGGACATAGAGCCAAATAAAATATATCTATTACATTGAAAATAATAATTATATTGAAACCTTTTAAACAGTAATGCCATTTGAATTCCAGGAAGATTGGTTTTCTTTTTTAGCTGGGTAATCTTCAAACTGACACAGTTATAGGTCATATTCTTTCAGGTTTTCATGGTGGAGGAAGACTCTAGGTGCAAATTGTTTTTGCACAGATGGATACCTGGGTATATGCACCAACTTTCCTCGTGTCGCCTGGATGGCTTCCTCACATAAAATTATTTTACACATCAAGTGAGGTTTCGAACAGTTGTAAAGCACAAGTGTTCAGAAGTCAGAAGATTTGGATTGACTTGCCGACTTTAAACCATTTTGTTAAAATTGTCAGGGTTAACTGAACTTCTTCTACGGTACAGACATATTTGGCTATTTAAGCTCGTTTCCGTTTTAAAGGCATACTGGTCCCACTTCTTTGTAGATTGGTATTCGTACAAACCATATTGTAGAGAACAACGAAAAACATTGAACTTAACTTTAATTATTCATATTCAACGGTTATTGAACAACAAATCTTAAAATCGTTTTAGTCATTACTGTTCTACTCCTCAAATGAAATTAGCTTTTCATTGCGCTGAGTAAGGTTTTCAATGTTTGTTTTTATCTCTTTGCATACAGTTTGATATAAAACGAAGCATTAAAACAACACCTTATTTCATTAACTTTGCAACTAAATATCCTATTAATAGTATTAACTATTCTCTTTCACATAAGCAGCCGTAACCTGTATCAAGCTTTCCCAGTCATACCAATTCTCTATTACAAAACACACCACATGTTATATTCATGCCATTTTCAGTTCACCGTAACTTTGACTTTCACCAACATTGATCAGTTAGGGGAACTTGGTCCCTTTTAGGGGCTTTTAGAGTTAAAACTAGAAATACCTTTAAACGACTTCTTCTCATAAACTACTTGACGGATCATCAAACTTGGTCTAGAGATCAACATAATTTCATTTCTCACGGTTGGTGCAACTTGGCCCAATTTATGAGACACAAAAGCTACAAATAGTAAAACCTTCTCCAGAACCGCTTGATGGATTTTCAACAAACTTGGCTTGTGGCATCATTGGTAGGTTCTCTCCCAATGTTATTGAAATGGAGGCAGTTTGCCCCATTTAGGGCGCGCTAGGGCTAAAAAATTAAATACCTTATAACGACTTCTTATAACAAACCACTCAATGCAAAGGATTTTCATCAAAATTGGTCCGAAGCACCATTATAAAGTCCACTCCATTTTTTTTGTGAATGGGTGTTTTTGTGGGGAGGGGGAGAGGGGAGGGGGGGGGGGAGGGGTAGAGTTTGAACTAGAAATGCATTCTTCTCATGAAGCACTTGATGGATTTTCGTCAAACGTGATTTGTAGCATCATAAACAAATTTATTCAACTGGAGATACTTAGCCACTTCTAGGGGCTGCTGAGTTAAATATAGAAATAACTAACTTCCTCTCATTAACTCCTGGATTGGTCTTTATAAATTCCTTCCTAGAGCATCATTTTAATGTCTGTTCAGTAGGATGCACTTGGCCCCCTTTAGGGTTCACTAAAGTTTAAGGTAGAAATCCCTTTAAACATACTTATTCTCTTGAACCACTTGATGGATCTTCGTCAGACTTGGTATGTAACATCATCATAAAGTCTTAATTATGTCAAATTTGTTAGAACTGGGGCACGTTGTCCCTTTAAGGGGACACTAGAGTTAAAATACAAAATATATATTGTAAACATGCTTACATCTATGCTTATCCTCCATATTTTGTTGTGATTACATGCTTGTAACTGCGCATTCTATTGGTTAACATAGATTTAGTGCAATTCTTGATTAAGTAACCTGGACATAGAGCATTCCATAAACTTCAAAATACCGAACTTTTAGGCTTGTCTGTAGCTCCTACAGTTTTCGGAAGTTACACTGTACTTTTTGGAGTTTTCATGTTTTCACCCCGTCAAAACAAAATCAAGACAAATATCTTTTTTTCCGAGTTTTTATCTTCCGTTAGAAATCCGCACATAAATCACTGAACTAAACACAACACAAAATATGCCAAAATAACTAAAGCATAGAAGTATAAGAATAGAAAATGTATTTTACTTTTATATATGTTTTGGCCGAATACTATTTTTTACATTAGAAAACGATTAAAAGGCGAATATTGAATATCAAACAGATTTCTTTTGCCTGTTTTGCTCCTCATCTACATTTTATACATTGTCCTTAATTCATCTGAGCAATTTCTCTCTAGAAAAAGAACATTTTTTATAAAGACCAAATCTGTTAAATTTGTGATAGCTTTGACAGTTTGTTATTGTGTTTCAATTTTGATGACTCTATTCAATATTAAAACGAAGGTATTGCGAATTAAAATGCTGCGGGTTAGCTGTAGATAATTTATGCGCTATTGGGTGACAGAAACAATATTATAAAATTGCAGGTTAAATATTCGATACACTTTATATTAATTCCTTGACGACGATACACAATTACAGTGAATTCATTGTAAATGCACCCGGCGAAAAAGTATTCTGTGATAAGTTTGTGATATGCCATAAGTCCTCATTAACGAGGGAAGCAAATCTTCACTGAAGCAGTCGCGTACACGTAATTATTTTTTTTCATTGTTGTGCAGGGCTGAGAAGTGACATATAAGCTTAACGTTGCACCCAACTGTTTGGGCAAAAGAATAATATTTTCTCACAATTTAAACGCAAATTGCACCACAGAGGTCAGAAGTTGATACATATACCTCAAAAATATCATTGGTAATACCCTCCGACCCTAGTGTAGGAGGGCATTACCCCCTCACGTACATAAAAGATGGGACTTAAGTGCAGAAGAGGCCAAACAAATAACCAGAAAGAGACCATGTGACTTCACTGTCTGGTGGGGGTTAACCCTCCCGTACCTCAAAATTCGGACTAAAAAAATGTAGCAGGTGCCACCATTTTTGCATATATTCCAAACATTTTCAGGAAGAAACGCCGTTACACACCTGACAGGAAGGATTACTCCTTTCCGTACCTTATCCTTCTAAGGTCACCGATGCCGCCTTGATCCTTAACTTGTTCCGGTCCCCCTACTCTGGAATTGAGTCTGTTATACATACACTTTTAAGAGATGTTTGTGCGTTTTCATGTCGGCGAGGAAAATACGACAAACAACGAGCACAAGGAAAACATATTCATACCCGCAACAACAAAAACATAAAACACAAATTTGTCGTCTCGGCACCGTCTAAACGTCGAATTTAGGCATAAGCATGAGAACTCAACAAAGTAATAGTCGAGTTTCCATGTTGTCGTGTTTTCGCCCCACCAACACACCAGCATGAAATTGCAGAAATGAACCACCTAATCAAACCTAAATCCAGCTAAGACACTTCTCCATATTATTCTTAGGTTTTAGAAAAGGAAAAACATTTCACCGACCTAAAGGCGTTCTGAGAAGGAACTATCTGACACATTTTACAATTTTTGATGGGTATTACACGTAAATTCAGTCATTTTCATAATTACTTAATCATCTGTTTTATCAGTGCCGATATATAAAAAATGGACGGTGATATTTATAGTAACACAGCCCGCATTAAAGCACATTGACTGGCATGTCGGTTATCAATTTATTGATTTAATTCACAGACGGCGTTTGGCAGGTTGTACCTCGTACTGAAATTTAGTTTAGTATTCGTATACCAATTGAATCGATTGGAAGTAAGCGTTAGAACGTTTTGGGAAAGCACTTAATTTTCATAATGACTTAAAGGTATGTTTCTCTTTTCTTCTGATTAATCTACAACAATTACCATTTACATGATGACTGAACTTTTTTCTTTGTTTCGAATCTGTTTTCAAACCTATTGAAATCTATACTTCATTTTATAGTAACACTGAGAAAAAGTCATTATTGATCATTCCACGGAAAAAAATATGTGTTGCATGATCATGATATCTGTGTTATGCTTCAGTTCGGAAACAGCTAAAGGATTTTTACTAAATTTAAAGAAACTTTGTCCAAAACATTGAACATATACATCGAAATTAAAATCTGCATTCATTGCCAAACCTGCTAAGATTTAGCATCTTATTTCGTTCATTAAGAGATGAAAATAATAATTTTATAACATCACTAAAATCTCTTTTATTATATAGATAGCTATATCATACATAAGTTATTTTTAATTTCGAGAATTTCCCTGAAGAAAGTCATTTTCTATATTGTTAACGTTCTCAACGTTTACAACATCAAAAATAAAATACAAAAAAAAATCCAGGATAATTTTTTTATATTTGAATATATCTAATATTAAAAAGTAGTATCCGAGTTCTTGCTTATATCAAAATGAGGCTGTTTATGGTATATTTTAAAACAAAACGGAATATCGGCCGTTAGATTAATGTAGTATTTGATGAATGAAGTGATTACAAATGTATAAAAGAGGGAAATTGAGGGTGATGATTTCGCATTGTGTTTTGTCTCAAAAAATCCAGGATGACCAATGCATTGAAAACTACAACTATGTTTGTTTGGTTCGACCATGTCATGATTTGAAAATGTTTCAATATATATTCCTTTAGTTTGTCAAATACTTTCAGTTTATAGACAGGAAATTTATTTATAATTGCATGTTATCCTATATAAACACTAACGAAGAAAAAAAAGTTGTCTTACAATTCGCGGAGAAATATTTGTAATTAACACTTCTATGAAAGTTGGTTCGATAAATCAATTCCCGAAAAATGCAAATTTTAATTCAAACAAATTATTTTCATATAAAAAATCATTTCTTTTTCTGTTCTAATTACTAATGTTTTGATATTGATGGAAACATATAATCAAAGTTTGCCCTCTACAATTCATAAATTGCCGTTATTTTTTTCGAAAATTTCTTAAGATCAGGTTTTTATTTGTTTCTTTATTATTTTTATTTTTTATATTCATTTTTCATTTCCCACGATTTTAACCGATTCAAGATTTAAATAAATGGAGCATATTAAGTTCTAGAAGATCGAAGTCAATGATTTAGCATCACATTTTTTATTTGTTTCATTATTATATTTTATTATTTTCTTTTTTTCATTTTGAGCGATATTAACTGATTCCAGTTTTGGATAAATGGCGCATATTAAGTTTTAGAAGATCAAACTCAATGCTTTTGAATCAGTGTGCGGTCGGATAATTGCAAAAATGCAACCAAACATTGATAGAATTCAGTAAAACCATACTTTTGAAATAGAGCATGCAACCAAGCGAATAAAAGTATTTTCGGTTCGATTGAGTCTAGTACCAGCTCAACCAAGAATTTCATAACACAGGTATTGGATGCACTCCATGTTTCCAAATGACAAGAAAATATAACAAAAATATCCACGTACGGGGATACATTTTACGGCCGTTACTCGTAAAGTCGAAAAGGCGTTAAATAATAACTATGTATGATTATGAAATGACGCCACGCGCTCGCTTAGAATTTTTAAATCGTAATAACATTATTACAAACTAGTTTCACCGTAAATGACCCACCAGTGTGTCTTTAACAATATTAATAAGTTAGAAATATGGAAAGGTACTGTGCTCGAGCTTATTCCAACTGTAATGAAAAAAGATAAGTTGTCCGTTACAGAAATCAGAGTGTTGATGAATAATAAGTTTTAAAAGTGACATATTTTTTGAAAGGTTTTATGTTATAAAGTGTGTATCTTTTTACGCTCCCTAATATATCAAGCAAAGGATCATATGAAAAACGGCTTTAAACTCAAGAACATCCGCCTATTTGGTAACACCGCGGAGAACTTGAATAATAATATTATTTTAGAACCAGCACATGAGGAAAGAAGTTTTAGTGAGGTGCTACGAAAACGTCAGTTGTTTGTAGTACAAGTTTGGTATTAAAATAAAACTCAAGGAAGTTTATTATTCAAGAGGCCTAGCTATGTCAAAATGTATATTCATGATTTATCAAACTACTTAATGTATGATTTTTATTACAGTTACAATACCAAAAAGTTTAAAAACTTGGCTAAAATTTTAATTACTGAAACGTATTGAAAACAGGATTAAGTCAAGACTCAAAATGTTATTTCAAAAAGAAAATTAGGGGCAAATTTAAGGATAAGGCTTTTGGCATTTTTTTGGACTGACAAGTAATGTGTACTAATTTTTAGAAATGAAGTAATTGTTTAAATGTGCAAAGGCATTAAAAAGCAAGTGTTCTATACAACAGAAGGACATGAAAATTACAGAACCACTTTGTAAAATTAAATGCAAGGTAAAATACATTTTTATGTATGTATTCAATAGATAGTTCATTTTAGTTGTGATGGCAAATACTCTTTGTAACAAAAGAATAATGTTCTCGACATTGTTATACTTTCGTTAGCTAAACTTTGCTTACATAGTCCTTAATATATAAGAGTTTCAGCTCCTAACGACAAGTGCACATCATAAGTAGTAAACTAAATAAGTTAAAACAAGTATGTCATTTATATAAATCACATTATTAATTTTAATCTTATTCCCACCCCAACCCCCACACGCACACACGCCCCTCCCTTCATGAGTGGTGGTTTCATATAAATTTGGTCTTGTTCGTGCATCTGTTCGTCCGTCCGAAGTTTGTGACGCGCCTAGCTTAAAAAGTATTTGATATAAATTGATGAAACCTTGCATGAGTCTTTATCATGATATGAACTTGCGCACCTCCTATTTTTTCATCTAGCTCCGCCTCTATTTTCAGAGTTATGGCCCCTAAAATAGTCAAAAATACACATTTTCACCTTGTGACGCGTCAAGTTAAAAAAGTATTTAATATAGATTAATTAAACCTTGCATGAGTCTTTATCATGATATGAACTTTATTTAATATAAATTGATTAAACCTTGAATGAGTCTTTATCACGATATGAACTTGCGCACCCCCTATTTTTTTTATCTGCCTTCGCCCCCTATTTCAAGAGTTATTACCCCTGAAATAGTTAAAATGCACATTTTCACCTAGTGACGCACTTAGCTCAAAAAGTATATGCAATAAATGGATGAAAACTTGCATGAGCTTTTTATCATGATATAAACTTGTGCACCTTTTATTTTTTGGCTGGCTCCACCCTATTTTTAAAGTTATGACCCCTGAAATAGTGAAAAATGCACATTTTCACCTAATAATGTGCCTAGTTCAAAAAGGATTTGATGTAAATTCATGAAACCTTGCTTGAGTCTTTATCCTGATGTGATCTTGCACACTTCTTGAGAATTTTAGCGCTTATTACAGAGTTACAGCCCTAGAAATAGCGTAGATTTTTGTTTGTGATGCTCATAGATCAAAAAAGTATATGGCCTACAATAATAAATCATTTTCATAAAAGCCCGCCCGCTTAGCTCAGTAGGTAAAAGCGTTGGTCTACGGATCTCGGGGTCGCGAGTTCGATCCTCGGGCAGGGCGTATGTTCTCCGTGACTATTTGATAAACGACATTGTGTCTGAAATCATTAGTCCTCCACCTCTGATTCATGTGGGGAAGTTGGCAGTTACTTGCGGAGAACTGATTTGTACTGGTACAGAATCCAGGAAGACTGGTTAGGTTAACTGCCCGCCGTTACATGACGGAAATACTTTTGAAAAACGGCGTTAAACCCTAAACAAACATTTTCATAAAATGTTTGTTGAGTTTCTATTACCCCTTTTAGACTGCAAACAATTGAATTATTGCCCCTTATTTGTGACAAATGTACCAGTGTGTGTCTGGGTGGGGGGTGGGGGTGGAAGCGGGTGCTGTTGGGGGTCACAGCCTGTGTCCTACAGACGTATTCTAGTTTATTCATCTTTTTAATTGCATCTACAAGGTGATCAATTAGCATTTTTTAAATATAACATTATTACCATTTTAGATAAATATGGACTAGTCTAGTATTACCAATATACAAACTGAATAATCCACTAGCAGTATCTTCCGCTGTAGATGTTAAACCCACGGGACGTTTCAATGTTATTTGTCATTCAAATTATAATCCATTATACTAAATATTCCAGTTATTTTGACTGCCTTTACAAACACTGGTTTTATTTGTTTATAAGTTGAAAACTTACAGTGGACAGAATTATCTTGCTGAATGGAAAGTACACAATGTTTGTTCACTTTTTAAAATTGTGCTTAAAAAAAATTTGTTATTATTCACATGAAATCCCTTCCTGATATGCCTTTCTAGAAGCAAGTCACCGAACAATAGCACTAAATAAACATTCTGGTATGGAAATAGCAATACCTTCGAGAAAATATTCCTAGTCTTCTAAAACTTGAAATACTTCAAAACTATTGATCATCACCAAATTTTGTTTACAAAACATATATAATCTAAAATGTTTAAAAAATCAGTTATTCCGAGTAACTTAAAAAAGTGGTATTCTTTTAATGATTGTTATCATCAAAATAAAAATAAACATATAGTTAAGTAATGAAAGTACTGTAGCATTGAAAAAAACTCATTTTCTATTTTATTTTAATGTATTATATATGTATTAAGGTTGAATGTAATATCTCGTCATTATTATTTCTCTTCGTTTTTGCTATGTCAGAAGCAGCTGAACTGTTGACTGTATTTCTCTAGCTATTATTGATTCATCATTTGCAAAATTCTAAAAGCATATCTAAGTTTTGCATTTTAACTATTGCGAACTGCTTCACTATTCTTGTTATTTGCATCACCATTCTTGACTGTCTTTCCAGTTGCTAAGTCATATTTATTTCCTTTTTCCTGACTTTATGCATCGGATAAAGAAGTATCCTTTTGTAATGTATTTGCAAATTCGTGTAAGTTATCTTAGTTTTCTTACTGGCGAATGTTATCATTATATATCATGTATTTGAGTTTTAGCTGATCATTAAAGGATTTATAGTACGGTGAATTAATGATGTGCTGTGTTGACTAATGCTTTGGGAAGGTGACACTTCAAGCTCCGCTTTGTATTCTGCAATTGTACTTGAAAATTCGTTTAAAGCATGATACTTTATTGTTATAGTAAATTAAGTTTGGTGTTTGATTTACGCAATTTTAGAATATATGTATTTCTTTATATAATGGTTTTCGGCTTAACTTAATTTCATACTTTGCTAGAATTAGATGAAAATATTATAAAATGAATCTGTGACTGTGGCGCTTAATACTACTGGTTCTCAAAACATAATTTACATTGGATAAGGATCTTTGCTTGCTTTAAATACTGCCGTTCAAACAAGAATTTATCAATTTCAGTGATAAGCAACAATGTTGCATCATCTGAAATAACTAGAAATATAATGAATTTAGTTAAAATAAACATTACAGATGTGTATTATATAATGATATATTTGAATGGAGTTGAAACAAGTTTAATAAACAAATATAAATCAATTAGGAACAGAAACTTAAGTTAATTTCCAAACGTTTGAAATAGCATTATGTATAAAAAGGATTTCGATAACAATAGGAACACTTTTCGCTGTTGATCATTGGAGAGGGGCTTTTACCTTGGGCTGGGACAGAGGTACATTTGGATAAATTTGAAGGTTTTTAAGGCTTAGGTATTTTTTACACAGCCGCAATTGGCAAACATGTTTTCATTTTATGTAGGATGAGTTAGAAAAAAGCTCTCGGAAGCGGAACGAAAACAACTGCAAATTTGGCCGCAGTTACTTTCTATAAAAATAATTATCGGGTGTAACGAAACGGATGGTAATTTACTTTTTAAGGAATTCACATAATTATGTTGTTAAGCTAACCATGATTCTTAAATGAAAATGTACAAATAATTGTCTTGTAGTTGGCCGAAGTCGATCGCATATTTCATGAAATGATTTATTAGTATCATATCTGTTCAAAGAAATATTACTATGCAACAAACCGGATATCATTTAAAAATTAATGAAAACAGTTTGTATTTTGAATAAATAAACGATTATTTTGACGTTATTTATATTGAAGATCAATAACAAATCAAAAATGATATTTTGAATGAAATAATTTATATTTGGCTTTCTTCTCGAAATTTTGACACGACTGAGTCTACAGCAGACACTCTAGGTCTACTATTTCTATTTTTTGTAAAAAAAGGTATTGCACGGCTTTCAATTGCAAATTTACTAAATGAGAAAGTTAAGAATATACCAACTGTCGTTTCTAAAAATCTTAGATATAATTCCTAAAACAAAATCTTTCAAAACACACGCAATCCGATATATTCCTAGTTACCGACAAAAATTGAATTTGAAATGGGATGCACAAAGGGCGTAGCATTCAAGAGAATACGCATTTTTGGCTCTGTAGGGAGAGACGACACTGTGTTTTGGTTTTGTTAAAAAATACAGCATACCATACTTTGATATAGATAGCATATTTTTGTTGCAAAAAGAAGATATTGTGTTAGAAAATCGTCGTTGACAGAATATCTAAACAAAAGACGCGTTCTAACAAATCTTGAAATCCTGCTAATACATGTTTTTGTCCGGTTAATTATTCAAACCCGAATCTACTAAAGAAATAAGTTGTTATGCAATATTATCAATTTTCTCTTAAAAGTGTACGACTTCCTTCCAGGTCTTCCGCAATTTAAAAACAAAACAAAAACAAAACAAACCAAGAAACAAAAACAAAAAAAAAACACAAAAAAAGGTTTCTTTGAATATTTATTTCTAAAACATTTTTACACCAAAACAAATGCTAATATTACAAGATAAAGCTAACAATGTACTTTTTATCCCTATGTATACTTACTTATGGCGAGGAAATGCACCCGTTTTCTTTAATTGGATATAAAATGAATAATGGAATACATTTTTGAACCTAGGACAATAATTCGAACCTTACAACTAAACATTAAAACAACTTTGATATCACATGCCCTTTATCAAGTATATATGCCCATAATAAGCATAATATGTAATGTCACACAAAGGTCTGTGACCGTTTTTGCTCTCAGGGCAATTATTTTGACAAGCATATTAGAGAATCAAACCCTTATATTACATGCCAAATATCGAATCGCAACAGTTTGTTTTTTTTTAACTTTGATAGCTGAAAGCATATTTTTACCCAAGTAGAGCTACTTAGAGATTATTTGTGTACAGTTTCATCAAAATCTGTTGAGTGGATTTGCAAAAGATATTGTTTATCAATGTTGATGAAAAATGATTTTCGCGAATCAGAAAGAGGACAATTTGCGTAAAATTATTTGATAATCGGGCAATTTTATACAAGATGATTTTCCAAGTCTCTCCCTCTCTCTCCACCCCCACCCCACTCTCTCTCTCTCTCTCTCTCTCTCTCTCTCTCTCTCTCTGTCTGTCTCTCTCTCTTAACACTATTTTTAAAACAGTTTATTTTTGCTTACAGGTATCACACAATCTTTAGAATGTATTGCTTGCTTCATATTCAAACCCTGATTTGATCTGTTATTTAGTTCTAAATTTTGGATTCGTAAGACACAATGCAGTTTTATCTTTTCACAGTTGCTACAATACATTATCAAACAAACGGTAGAGTGAGGTTAAGGACGTATTGATAAAGATTAAAGTACTGAAATGAAAATAATCGTAATTAATTTAAACGGTCATATTCATAAATAATCAACCACTATATAATCTTGTCAAGTAAATACTTCTTTTTTTCAATGATTTGTCTTAAAGATGTATGTTTTCATTCATTCAAATGTTAGTTGACAGTTTCCATATTCTAGGACATATTATATACTGTTTTGTTTTCTATTTTCAGAAGTGTTAGATCAACAAAGATATCATATTTAACGCTGAAAATACATGTTTTTACTCTCGCAATGAAGATGAGCAAGAAGTTCAATAAACTGCTGTGTTTGTCGTGTTTTTTAACATTTCTAGTATGTGGATTCATGCTATACACAGAAAATGATTCTGAGATAAAGTCATTACCGCCGAATTCTACCGTTCACATACCTCCGAATTCTACCGTTCACATACCTCCAAATTCTAATGCAATGTTTTTACCGAATCATTTTCAAAAAAATGACAGAATTGGTGTTTTGATAATGTGTAACTACCAAGATAACAGGGACTCATTGTCATTGATGACTACAAAATTATTAACACAGAACATTCCATCCATCTTTAGGACAGTGGAAAATGGTCATATATATAACATATACGTCGGTGTTACTGAATCTTTTCGAGATCATATTTCCTCACAATATAATGAATTAGTTATTATGTCGTTAAATAATAAAACCTTTTCAGACGGAATTAATTCACTGGCAAAGAGAGCACTCAGTGATCAGATTGAATATTTTGCACTGTCAGGTTATGATACAGAGTTCAATCTAAATACTTGGACGTCGCAGGCGATATATTCATTAAAAGGACACTGTCCGCCAGATACCGGTGTTGTTCTTCAACATTGTTGCAACACAAATGCAATAGCAATGGTTCATAGAAAACATTTTGATTTATTTGGTAGCCTCCTACCATCAAAGTTGAATATAACTGACTCAATTTCATGGCTTCAGAGAATGTATTCCTCAAATCATCTATCTACATTACCTGTTAATACAGAGCCGTACAGTGCTAATCTGTTGAAAAGAGCAATTCATGAAACTGAACGCAAGAAAATTAGTTTAAACAACAGCTTGAAAAGTGAAACAGAACTTTGTGTAATTTCTTATTCACTGTACGGTTCAGATCCGCGATACACTGTCGGCGCTTTAGAGAATTCATATTTACTTACAATAATATACCCAGGATGGAATTTATGGATATATCACGACAACAGCGTGCCCCAATCAATTCTGGATACACTTTGTAATCTGCAAAGCATTAAGTGTATCAATATGTCATCAAATGCGATTAAAAACAAGAGGTCCTGGCGATTTCTTGTTGCATCTGAAAGAAACGTTTCTCGTTTCCTCATACGAGATATTGATTCGAGACTAAGCTTTCGCGAGAAAGTGGCAGTTAACGAATGGATATATTCAGGCCGAAAGTTACACACAATGCGGGATCACCATCACCAGGTATTTTTCATAAACGCCGGTATGTGGGGTGGAAAAAATGACACCTATCATAATATGGAACAGGCTCTGTATGCAAATCATTTGACTGACAACTACTTAAGCGACTCAGACTTCCTCACGCGTGTAGTTTGGCCGGCTGTAAAACACTCCGTCATGCAACATG